>NW_023270494.1:9136162-9288139 GCF_011800145.1 Mirounga leonina
ATAAATAAATAAATAAATAAATAAATAAATAAATAAATAAATAAATAATTTAATAAAATAAAAGTCTAAGAGAAGAATGATCCTACCAAAGGAAGCTGGGATGTTTGGAGCTATAGTTTCCTACTTCTCAACCAGGGCCTGCAAGGGAGCTATGACATTAATAGCAGGGCCTTGGAGAATTTGTATGTGTTCAAAGCACTGTTGATAAGCGGGGTGAATTATACACATATGTCTTGCGTTTTTTAAGGTATATGTATGCTTGCTGTTGTGATTGTTAGGATACAATTTATGTCAAAAGCAGTACTTAATAAAAAAAAGCAGTACTTAATTATAAAAATAATAGTTAATATGTGGTAAGTGCTTGCCCTCTACCAGACACCATTGAAAATGTTTTATAGATACTATGTCACTTAATCTCAGTATCCCCAGGAGATAAATACTAATATCATCATTTCCATTGGAAAGGGAGGAAATTGAGACACAGGAAATTTACATAATGTGCCGAATGTCATATTGTCAGTAAGCGACGGTGGCGGGATTGAAACCCTGACTTTAGAGCTCATTCTCTTAACCCCTAGGCTTTAAATCTGTGTGCCATCTCTCCACGTAGAAGAGAATCCACAACTACTGTCCTGTGGAGATCTGGGGAATTTTTGATGTTACAGTGAGGTCCCCAAATTCCCATGGTTTGGGGATAAAGCACAGTCAAGGAGAACAGAGAATGGGATATGCATCAATGTTTACATCGAAGTTTTCAGAAAGGAGTCCTGTTAATGGACGAGAGAATTTTGGTCTTTTTGATATGGTCAGGTACATTACAGAAGGAGAGCATAAAAACTTTGGCTTACTTGATTGCAAGAAATTTCATTCAGATATTTAAGTGGTCTGTAAATAGCTTACCATATGTCTTGCCTACGTCAGCAGAACACCTTGAAGTCTCTTCTCAGTGACCCCTTCCCCCCCCCCACAGTGATACAGTACTTGCGCACACATGATTTTCTTATTGTTTTATATATATACATCTTTCTCTTATGTTTTGGAACATATTTTCCAGAGGCTGGTATTTTTGGGTCTACTGATGGATTTACATTTTTGGATTTGGAAAAATGGGTAATCAGACTCTGGAATTTATTCATCAAATCACGAACCTCTGGCATCCTCTGCGTCAACACTGACGGATAGAAATGTAACGCAAGCCATATAGGTGATTTCGAATGTTCTAGAAGCCATATTAAAAACTTGAAAAGAAACAAATGAAATTAATTTTAGTAATATATTTTGTTTGGTCCAATATATCCCAAACATTATCATTTCAATGTGGAATTAATATAAAAATAAATGAGATATTTTTCATTTTTTGTGTGTGCTCAGTCTTCAAAACATGGTGTGCATTTTATGCTTACATCTCAATTCAGATGCTGAAATTTCTTTGGGAACATTTGATCTGTATTTATATTCCATAAAGCATACTGTTTAAAAATATATCCACATATCCCAGTTGTTCTAAGCATACTTAAACATTTTCCAGTAACTGAGTCAAGTACTAGATGTTAAATAAAAATAATCAGAATCGAATAAAACTTAAAATTCCATCCATTCATCACACTGGATATGTTTAAAGTCGTAACCTCTCACTATGCATCCAAATCACTTATAAAGCTTGTTGAACATACAACTAGTAAGTAGTGATGCAGAAAGCAGCTGATGTGTGTTAAGCACTCCTACCAGATACTATCTGAAATGTTTTAGCTTTAATTGTTATTAGCGTTATCATTTTACAGCAAGAAAAATGAAGGGCAGAAGGGTTAGATAATTTTCTCATGGCTGTGTAATTAAGATGTAAGAGAGCCCCATCCAAAGCTTGTCATCTTAAAAACCCTACTATACATAGTACAGTATCACACTGTATAGTAACCCCTAGAGGCGCTCACTGACTGCCTCTTAAGTCTGGCTCTGAGCTCTGCATTTTCCACCAGATCTGCTGTGACTGTGATACGCACTGCCCATCTATGTGACATTATTGTCTGCCATCCTTGGAAACCAACAGTGGAGAATAAATATTGATTTAATTTAAATAAGCCATCCTTCAAAAACCTTGGTTGAGAATTTGAACATGGTCATTGAAACAAAAATTCTTTGTACCTCCCTGTATCTTTGGTGAAATACTACTACCTACTACATGTCTGGTCCTCATTGTTGTGTTTCGTGTAGTTTTCTAATAATTCTTAAGGGGACTAACTAAATCTTGAAGCAGCTAGTAACTTCATACTTTTAAAAATAGAGTGCTTCCCGGCTATTTTGCAAATACCATCTAGAAGGCAATGCCGTTGAGTTGTGATGAAAGGGTGGGATGGAGAAAAAAAACAAATAAACAAGAAATACAGTATTAGATACCACTCCCTTCACTCCTCTCTACAGCTATAATAATGCATTGCAAAATCTTGTGTTTTTAAGAATTTCTCTGTGTGCTGGCCTTGAGAAACTACTAGGTTTGCTTGACATTGAGATCTGTGAATTAAGAACACAACTTTCATTTATTCAGCAACAATTGGAAAGTGTGCACGTTTCCATGGAGACGAGTAAGCCATTTCCTTTCCCACATTATGAGCACAGGCCTTTCTACCAAGTCTGATTTCCGTCCTGTCACCCAAAGGTTCGGTGAGATTGGGAAGTTTGATCCTAAGGTCTGGCATGGCTCCAGGCAGAACAATAAAAAAAGACATAAATCATGGGGAAAAGAGGTTGACACCGGTGGGAGGTGTGAAGGTGGGGAGTTGAAATATGGCTGCCACCGCACATCTGTGGAATACAGAACATGGTAAAACTGAAAGAGCGCATCTTAATGAAAATGTGTGTATAACCTCTGGTATTCACACTGTGGATGTCAGCACATGTAATGCTGCTAAAGAATCATAGCCCAGTGACATTCCTGGAGCTTTGTAGATAACTCCTGATCCTTAATTTTACTATTTCAAGATCCTGTTTACTTAGTTATTCATTGACTGCTTCACTCTTTTGGTAGCCATTTATTAAACACATGCTCTCAATACAGGCATCATTTTCTCTCGTGGGGTAGGGGAGGGGGAGTGTGAGGGAAATCCAAAATTGTTTTAGTTGTAAACCCTACTGTGGGACAGAGAGGGGAGATGAGACACGTCCGGAAAGAATCACATGATGAGGTGGATATTCATAAATGCCAGAAGGCTTCCAGTGAAATGCTCTAAAATGGATGGCGGTCCATATTTTGTGTTGATACTGAATACAAGTAAAGGACAAAGTTAAGGACATTTGGTCTATATTTACTCCATCTAGAAAGAATGATTGAATTGTACAACTAATTGACATCTAGAGTAACATGTCTAGGATTGGACTCTAGAATGTTGAAAAGGTCCAGTGAGGCCAGTGAATTAACTGGCATTGAGATCATTGACGCTAACTGGCACTGACACAGAATCCGGAACACCAAATCTGTATTCTGAATACAGTGTATGAACACATTATTCAGCACTAGAGTTAACATAATCAGACTGTGCCAGCCCAAGGGAAGGAAAGTGGAAAACGGCCTGGGGTTTGTAGGTAAAGATAAATACTTTCAAGATAAATGTGATGTATTGCTTTTTGAATTATTTAGAATTTAAATAACCAACTACTAATTTTTAGATGACCACCTCATTTAATATAGAACCTCCTTTCAGTTTTCTGGTTAAGACCTAGGCTCAGATTTCACCCCAAAACATATTAAAATCTAAGAAGAAATAATAAAGCAGAAGCAGAGTATCCTTTCCTGTCCTTTTCTTTCCCTTCCTTTAAATAAAGGACAGATGTGAATTAATCTGCAAATGGTGAAAAAGAGCCCATTATGTTCCTAAGCATCTCATCAAATATTCTAAATTTCTGTTAACACACTTCTAGAGTTACTGAGAAAAGACCGATTTTATCTTCACCGTCGCTTATAATCTCCAGCGAAGTCAGGTTCGCTGCTCAGGATTAGTACAGAAAAATGTCCAGGCCCCTGAGATGGCAGGTAGGGGCCACGAGATTTTCAGAGCTGTTCCGGGACCCTTTGGAAAGACTTTCCAACTGCAGCAGAATTCCTTCATTCAGAGGTCTTAGCTTATCTTGATAGCCCACTCATTTTATAATTAGTCATTTGTAATGTGTCAGAGATTGAGACGAGGGCTTGTGTGCAGGTAGTTCATTTTGGGAAGTGATCCAAAGAAACGCAAGTGGGAGACAGGAGAAGTACAATGGGAAGGAGAGAGAGCCACCCTCCAGCGGGCACAGCTGGAACTCCATCTCTTGGGGGAACCCTCTGGGCCACTGCACAGAATGGGATTGGAACCTGAGAGGCAGAAGGGGGGAGGATCGATTGGCTCTATCTCCCACTTGTTAAGAGGTAGCCAGGTGGGGCATTCACCTGCACAGTTTGGTTTGCACTATGAGTCACACGGGCTCAATGATTTGCTCAGGCACCAACTGTGCACAGAAGAGAAGTCCAAGGAGTAAACTGAGGCCACGTGTCGCAGCTACCAGGACAACTGAGAGAAGCTGAGGGGACATAAAGCTGAGCTTTTGAAAGAGGTAGTTTGAGATCCACATCTCTCCCTCTCCACACAGTGAAAGTTTACCAGGGGCAGGGACCAAGTCTCATTCACCTTTTTTTTTTTTTAAAAAGATTTTATTTATTTGACAGCACAAGCAGTGGGGAGTGGCACACAGAGGGAGAAGCAGACTCCCCACTGAGCAGGGAGCCTGGTGAGGACTCGATCCCAGGACCCTGGGATCATGACCTGAGCTGAAGGCAGACGCTTAACCAACGGAGGCACCCAGGAGCCTAAGTCTCATTCACCTTTGTGTATCTCTCATGATCCTTGTCCAATGCCTTGCATGCAGGAAGTGTTTAAAACGCATTTGTTCAACCGAGCTGAGTTGAGGCTCTCAGAAGCTGGGGCAGTGCTGTGTTTGTTCTTCACCACCTTTAGTTATGCATGCGTATTATTTGAATATACTTTACCTATTTCATTCATGTATTCGTCCGTTGGACATGTGCCGAATCCATGAGAAAAGAATTGCTCTAAACATGGAGAGCATGAAACCAATAATCAGTAAAGGTCCCTGTTCTCATAATTACGTTAAAGAGAAATAGCTATATACCTTAGAAAAAGTCTTAGTAGAAATAATTAGCTAAACTGATATGTACTAATGGGAGGAACATGTCTAATGTGGGATTAATGGAAGATTTACCTGTCAAGTACCATGAAAGCTGAACGTTAAGAGCTCATTAGGTATTGACTGGGTAGTGATTCAGTCTCAGCTTCGCATTCTGTATAAAATCATAGCTCCCTCCTCTCCATGTTATGGGACAAAATTTAGGCTTAGTTTCTAGAAAAGAAACACAGGCCCTAGGAAGCTTACACGAATACATATTGCTGCTGCTGGATAGGTTTCAGTAGATTTTCCAGAGTGTGACGGAATTTATTCATGACATATTAAATTATGTTTCTCTCTTTTTGTTGTAGCAGACTTGAAAGAATAAAAAAGTAATATTTTTCTTTTTTTCTCCCCAAAGAGCTGAATACTTAGCCTTTGTATTCCTGTTTATGTATCCTGACTTGCCTTTGGAGATTTTCACAGCTTTTTGTTTCCAAAAAGAAGAGTTAGTAGGCACCTGAAACATGTCTTTAGGCCTAGGATTTTTTTTTTTTTTTAAGATTTTATTTATTTATTTGAGATAGAGCGAGAGTGAGAGAGAGAGAGAAAGTGCACAAGCAGGGGGAGCAGCAGAGGGAGAAGCAGGCTCCCCACTGAGCAGGGAGCCTGACCCCAGGACCCTGGGATCATGACCTGAGCTGAAGGCGGACACTTAACTGACTGAGCCACTCAGGTGGCCCGTAGGCCTAGGATTCTATTTGGAATCTAGGACAGCTGAGCGGGACCAACCTGGATCCGTGACTGAGAAGGCATGAGGCTAGTGCTGACTTGACCCAAGTAGTTGACCTCAAGGGAGAAACGGGCAGATGGCAGATTCTGCAAGTGGCAGGGACATATATACTGCACTCTTTCTGGTGCGGCATCTTGGAAGCGGTAACCGTTCTGATGGGGTTGTCTGTGAATGCTGGAGTCACTGAAGGCCAAGAACTATGCACTTGGGACTTTTCTTCTCCAAGATTCTCCTGATGGACCTTAAACTGTTGGTTCTTTCCCATAGTTTTCTTTACTACATATGACTCTGGGCCTCTTATATTATCCTAGAAAGGTCCTGCTATGGTGATTGGTACAATTTACTTTTCATCCAGTCAAGAAGAGCATAAAAGAGATATAATTTGCTACGTGAAATTACGAAAGTCATTTCTGGTGCTTGAGGGCTCTGGAGAAAGTTCAGTTTCTACATTAGATTTGAGCCATGGGGTCCATTTTATTTATCAAAATTGTATTTTTCTTCATCACTTTATCAAGGTATTGATCATGTACCATTTGTCCTCCTAAAGTGACAGTAATCAGAAGTATCTGATTACCCTGATTACTCCAAAAAGCAGACGGAAACAACCGCTACCTTCTCTGAACATCCATTTACTTCCCTGTAGTACCTTCCCTCTTGAACGTTTTCTTATGATCATCATCACCATTTTATTATCACTGCACCTGGTAAGGTGCTTTGTTTGTGGCATCATTGAACAGCTGTTTATCAAATGTAGAATGAATCCATTGATGGAACTGATTGACATTGGTAAATGGAAGCAGGTTTAAATATATTTTGGAAAAAAAAAATCAGTGTCTCCTCTTAACAACTCTACTTATAAGCATGTCTTATTTTTCTTTTTCCTGCCCCAGACAGGGTAAATCTACAGAAAATTTAAGTGTGTTTGACCCTTAAAAATGGATATATACCATTTATTTCTAGAGAGAAACAGAGAGAAAAAAAGGTGACAGGAGAAAAAGGAAAAAAATCAAGGAAATGTTAGTCTGAATAGGGTGGTGGGGAGGCATCTGGGCACTAGCTCTTTCTATGCCCAATGGAGTAATAACAACAGCAGCAATTAGAATGTGTTAGCTTTATTGAGTGCTTATTGTGCCAGGAATTTATACTGTTAACTCACTCAGTCATAACAGCAACTCTTTGAGGTGTGTAATGTTATTATCCCCATTTGACAGCTGAAGAAACTGAGCCCCATGGAGTTGGGTGGCTTGTCCATAGCGACACTGCTAGAAAGATGTGATACTGGGTATATGGAAGTGGGCAGTATGGCGCCATAGCTCATGCTGGTGGGCTGCACTCTGCTGCCCCTTTATAAAAACTGCCTTTCACCAGAGGCTTGGTTTGTACTTGCCACTTTACCAATGTCATTTTATTCAATCATCGTAACAATGTTGTGAAATGGTTTTGTGATTACCGTTCCAATGACAAGGACAGTGAGTCTCAGAGAAAGGATGTCTGTTACCTGTGATTCTCCAGCTTCTAAGAGGCAGGTTAGAATTCAAACCCAGACTGTCTTGAGGCCAAATCCCCAGTTCTTTCTCTGTGCCAAATGCCTCTTTTTGAAAGTGTAGCAGAAAGCTTTCCACTCTGCCTCTAACTTCATGGGAACAACTGAAGATTTCCATTGCACCACCTACACTCACAGCCTTTTACCTCGAAATAAGGTGGTCATTTTAATTTGGGAGAAGTTTACTATTGACTGTCTTCCAGTTCCAGATATCTGAAAAGTACCTTATCTCTCATTGTCTGGCACCATGCATCTCCATATGCGAATACCTGGGTCCCTGCCTGCCGTCTTTCAATTTACTTACATTATGAGGGATTAAAATGAATCACTGTTAACTTTCATAGGTAATCGTTCATATTATGGTTCTGCATGAAAAAAATAAAATCCTTCTTTAGGCTAATATTGATACAAAAGGTAAGACTCACAAAGAAGAGAATAAGTTTAGACAAAATATTTTAATTTAGACGATTACACGTGTAACTATACATCCACACATTTACATACTACCATTGTACTTTAAAAGTTCTTCTCCTTAAAAACAAATGTGATAAATGGTTTAGTTATTATTTCAGTTTGGAAATAGGCAGCTACAGAAATAACGTTTTAATATATTCCAGATTAGACTGCATGCTGTATTTGTAATAAGGACTTGTTTCCAACATTAGTTGGCAGATCACTCATATGAACAATTATCCAAATAGCTATTAGGATATGATTGCACTCATTTCCAGGCAAAGCAGGGTTGCCAGAACTAAGCCTGGCTGCTGGTTAGATTTTGGTTTGACTTTTGGAGAAAGCCACAAGAATTTGTCAGTCATCTTGGCTGTAAGGGAGTCTCCCTGTCTTGAGGCTAGTCTCCTTCCTTCTTGAAAATAAGGGCAAATGTGTTTCTCTTTTGTTTTATTTTTACAGTTTTACATGATCTAGAAAAAAAAGAAGGAAGGGAGAGAAAGGTAGGGAGGAAAAGAACAAAGGGGTGGGGTTGCACAGGAAAGTAGATTGAAACACTAAGAAAGTGAAGGAGTCTGTGGCTTAAAATCCTGGAGAAGCATGGGTACAGTGGACATACATCTATAGCCATGCATACATCGTTTTGTGGATATACTCCCTAGTTATATCTCTGCAGAGAACTTCATACTTAGTGTAATTTCTAGAAGTGGATGCCAAAAAAAAATGGTGTTTGTAGAAATAGAAAAATCAAGCTTTTTCCTGTTGCCCATTCATTATGCTTCTGCATAGTTTGGCACCTGGGGATCCTGCTGGTTAATCTGGTCCAACACTCTAACCCAAGAACAGTGACTCCCTTAGACGAGGTGAAGAAAAGCTCCCTTTGTGCTCAGTCTATGGCTGGTGGAAAGATTATTTAGAAAGCCCGTGTGCTTCATGGGAGTGGGGTGATCCCTCCCACAGCTCATGATGATGGAGGTTTACGGCAGATCTCAAATTCCACTCATCAACCACCAAAACCACTGTCCCTGCCACAACTGGAAAGGTCTCTGTTCTTCTTCAGATTGTGGAGTGGAGAAGGGCTGAAAGGGCAAAGCAAACACATTTTTTTTTTCAATCTTAAGTTATGGAGTCCATCTTGTTGAGGATTTCTTCAGTGTACTTTGCCAGTTTGGGCCTGGAAAGACAAAGTTATCTGAAATAATGATCTTTAATGGAAAGAAAATGCCATGAACTCAGAAAGGTATTTTTCTTCATACCCAGTGTACGTGGAATGAGACCATTTTACTTTGCATAGAATCTGAGGGTCTCCAGTAGTCTTCTCATTGAGGTTCTTGCTTCCAGAGAGGATTATCACAACTAAACACTATAAAACGGTTGATGATCGATAGTGGATTTTGAGTTCTATTACGAGTGATTTCTGCTAAGGTGTACCTCTCCTAACATTGGAATTCAGAGTGTTAGCAGAAGGAAGTCAAATGGTTATTCCTTTAACTATCCCACACCACTCTTGATGCAAGTTTACAATTATTTTCATCGAATATTTATTGTACTTTAACCATGTGGCAGAGCACTAAGTTCTTATAAATCCATGATCTCTTTTAACGTTTGCAATGATACTTTTTGGGAAGGTTGATTATTATGTCCGTCTTATAGATGTGGAAATAGGGAATCAGAGAGATTCAGTAACTCGTCCAAGTGTGAGAGGAACTCATAAATGATCTGGAATGCAGATTCAGGTATTCTAGCACTTATTTCAGGGCTATCTGTGTCTCCCATCCTAAGGAGTTATATAGTGACCTATATTTTGAAGAAAAAATTAATACACATTATCTCACAAAAACCTCAAATTAGTTGTTCTTACCATATATAGGAAGCAAAGCCATGACTCTTCTCTGCTTGTAGAACTCAAGGGCCAATTCTTTTTCTTTACTCTGGCAGCTATAGACTTCTTTCCTCATGACGAGCAGAAAGAGCTATATGAGAAGATTTTAGACTGGTTTGAAAAACGATAATAGTCTCAACAGACTTTGGCTTTTTCTTGTAGAGACAGTTAAGGCCAAAGGTTTTCTGTATTGGTTCTCTGGAAGAAGAGATGTGAGAGAGAGAGGATGAGGTGAAAGATAACTTCAAGGGCAAAACATCACATGATGGATGTACTCTGGTGGAGAGAAAGGGAAAAAGTCTTCTGTGTTTCCTCCTTGTCCATGCTTCCCAAACACGTATTTTCAGCATTTTTGTTTTCTTAGGAAAAAAAATTTTTTTACTAGAATATGTGTAAATGAAAGATATTGGATCAACAGTAATATAAAGCAGTAGCAGATGAGATTGTTCTTGAAAGGTTATTGAAAGAAAGAAGAAGGGAGGGAGGAAGGAAAGAGAAAGAAAGAAAGAAAGAAAGAAAGAAAGAAAGAAAGAAAGAAAGAAAGAAAGAAAGAAAGAAAGAAAGAAAGAAAGGAAAGAAAGAAAGAAAGAAAGAAAGAAAGAAAGAAAGAAAGAGAAAGAAAAAGAAAGAAAGAAAGAAAGAAAGAAAGAAAAAAGAAAGAAAGGAAGGAAGGAAGGAAGGAAGAAAAAGACTTAATCAGAAAAAAACTCCATAGTTGCAATAAAGGGCTCTTTAAAATAGAAGTCAGGTTCTGGGCTGGTAGGACTATATTAGAAAGTATTTAAGCATTTCTGTTTAAATTCATAAGAAATCTTGATTCTTGATTCTTGTTTTGCCCAAGGGTGAAATATATATATATCATATATGATATATGTACATGATACAATAAATATATGCACACACATATACATATTTGGTATGTATATGATGTTAAGGATGAAGAGAGATTGAAAGATAAGGCATGATTGATTCCTAAGCCCTAACTATTTTATGAGATCACACCAAATGTTGCCAAAACAGGACATCACATTCTCTGGAATCTTTTTCTTTTTTTTCCTTCCAGAAATTCCAACCTCCGTTTATCAAACTTATCTAAGTTTGTATTATCAATTAGAGGGAAGGCACTGGGTTCTGCTTGCCACAGCCTCTATTCCTGATTGACTTCTAGCACATGTTATGGTCATAGGGAGCTCACATGACTCCCAAGGTCAAGGACATAATTAACTATAAAGGGAAAACGTCCTCCTGTTTTATATAAATTCTTATTAAAATCTGAAATCACCTGGGGTATAATGATGTTCTGCATGCACTTTCTTTTTCATAACTACTGCTGAAATTAAACTTGGAAACGAGAAGGAAAAGATTGATATTGTTGGTCGTTGGGGTTTGCATTTGACATTCCTCAAATAATGGGATGTAATATGGTTATGCAGAAAACAGATTGATTTTTCACAATTTTCCCACAGAGGTAATGGAGAACAGACTGGAGGAAATTCCAAGGTTTCATTGGGGGAACTATTTGCAACACAACTGAAGAAGAAAACAAACTCAAACCATCCTTTTATGCAATTTTGCCTTCAGTATTTTAAAGTAGGAAATTTGCTCACTAATTTGTTTTCATTCCTAGTGAGTTTCAGGAATTTGGGAATATTTTCAGTTTTGCAGAAAGATTTCAGAAAGTCTACCAAGTGGGTGAATCACAGGTGATATCAGTTAAAATAATGGTGAGAGTAATGGAATTACATAATATTTTCTTCTAAGGAGTTAAGTCATGTGTTTTAGAGTCTCCTTTTTTTCTTTTTTTTTTTTTTTTCTCCAGACTCCTTTCTTCTCTGCCTCCCTACATCCTGGCAGAAGCTAATAAATAATATCAGTGCGTTACTGATATTGAAGCAAAGCCAGAGATGTTGGGGCATATGCCCAGTGTCACGCAGTTGGTCGCAGCAGTGCTGAATCTCTCCAATTCCAACTAACACAGACTTTTATTAATGCTGCAGAAAGGAATGCACCCATGAATTTAATTTCCTATTTCTTTGCAGGAAGCCAGTCAACTCAGTTGGTTAGAGTACGGTGCTAATGAGGCCAAGGTCACTGGCTTGACCCCTGAACGGTATCTTTAGCTTTGTGTTTACAGTTTCCTTCTATTTCTAGTCCCAGACCGTAGACCTGAATAGAACAACACTTTTCCTCAGTTCCCTTTGTGATCAAAATGTGGATGCTTCATAGAAAATCCCTCCTCATCACCAAGAAAGCAGTGCAGAGTGTTTATCCTCAATTCCATGTAGCCAAATAACAATGCCAATAGGATGATCAGCCAAACTTCATGACTAAGTGCCTTTGTTTTTATTAATAAGCCTTTATTTCTTCTTTTCACACTGACCATATCTTTCTATGTCTTATTCCTAGGACAGGGAGAGAATGGTTCCTCATTGCCCTGATCTCTAGGTTCTAGAGAGAATAGTTCAGGAAGCCTCAAAGCGGGGGAGGTAGCTATAAACAAGCGTGTGTTCAGGAGTAATGATGGACTGTGCACAATCCCAGTCTTGGACCTGGTATTCCTCAACTGCAGGCCCTGTACAGACTGAGGACCTAGGCTTCAGAAACAATGAGCAGCGTAGGTGTCTGGTTCATGTGCAAACAGTGCCCAGTCCCCTTTTCCAAACTGTGAGTCTCATCTTTGAGACTGTTCCAACACGCTTTCCTTGCAGTCGTTTCCTCTTTTCCTAGAGCATGAAAAGTTTTCCCATTGTTTATGGCCTGAAGAGAATTCCAAACATTTTCCCAATGCCCAGTATTTCCGGCCTGTTGCCCTGTGTTCTGGACTGGAAATAGAGCTGGGAGAGGATGGAGCAGAAAATGGCACTTCTATAGCAAGTCTGTGATAACTGCCAGTGGAAGAAGTCGTACCAACAATGTTCTTGAAACGCGAGTGCTGAGGCCACGAGGTGTCAGAGGAGGAAGTCAGAGGGCAGTGCTTTGAGTCATAGAGACCAGTTAGAAGGTGACTTCTTCTATCTGCTCACTTTTACAGCAACTGATGATGCCGATCCCCTTCCAGACTTCTCTGCGCATAACCTCCGGCTTCTAGTTTGGACATCCAGGCCCTCTCCTTCTTGGCAAAACTTTTTTTGGATCACCTTTTCACAGGGCCATCTGCAGCCAGATTTCATGTTAGAAGTCAATCTTGTCAACTGATTGAAATATAGGCCTCGTCACTGTGTTTCCTTTGTAGGCATAACTATTTTATGTCGAGACTTCTGGAGAAAACAAAGGATTTCTCTTAAGGCAACAAGCCATCAATGGATGGAAATTCAGACTCTGAAAGAGCGTGGCTTAGAGAAAATCCACTGAAGGGTGTGTGTGTGTGTGTGTGTGTGTGTGTGTGTGTGTGTGTAGGGTGTCTTCCTTTCTGGGCCCTTAAAATCACACCATGCAGAATTGATATCTCTCTCCCACTGCTATTCATAAAGCGAACTCTGTCCACAAACATGTTTGATGTCTTCATGTGGACCTCAACATGCTGTTTGAGGGCTTTGAGGGAGAAGTAACAGTTGGCTCTGAGCTCGCTAGATGAAACTGCCTTATGCCACTGGAATATGGTGTCTGAAGGGGCACTAGACCCAGATCCCCTTTTCTGCTTAGAAAACTTACCCAATATCTTATTCCCAGAGCAAACACGATTTCTATGGTTTTTCTATTGCTTTGCTGGCAAGTCAGCCAAGTGGAGTACATTATTTCATAGTAAAATAAACCTTCAGGTTTTTTTTTGTTCCACGGGAAATTACTCAGTGTGAGTACAGACGTGTCACCCTCACATTTCCACAAGATTTGCTTCCCTTTATAATTGTGGATCCTGCTGTGTTTAAGAATGATCAAAAGTTACAGAAGCCTGGTTTTCATTTCTCTTCTTTTGTTACTTCCTAATCTCCAATTTCATTTACTTCCCTTCTCCCTTTCCCGTCTGACCAATGTCCACTAACAATAGTGACTTAATTTTATCCACGTAGACACGCCGTGAGTGGGTTCAGTGGATGAGGTACTCACTCTGTTTCATTGGGATTGTCTTTTTCATAGGAAATATGAGTGGGAATTCATTCAGCTGTGGAAATACACATGTTTTTTTGTGTTCATCAGGGATACCATCTACCTTTTTTGGCACTTTCCCATTTTGAGGGCCATGCCACCATTGTAAGTGACCAGCATCATAAAGAATTGACTGTAGCAAATCTCTGCTTTTCTGCTTCACAGTTCCATAGAAGGAGGGGAAAAAAAAAGTTTTAAGTAAGAGTTCCTGTCTTGGGTATTTCTCATAGGTGCTCCATAAATATTTCTTGTTGTTTTCTATTAATATAGTGGTTGAAAGAATGTTGTTCTGCTTTAGATGCTTGATCAGCACTCCTCCCTTAGCAAAACTGCTCTATGTTTTATAACCTAGATACATAATGTAATTGAATGTCCCATCTTTAATGCATGTGACAGTTATAAAAAGAGTGAATTGATGACTTGTTAAAAAGTTCAAACCAGAAAAAGCAAGAGCGATGAGATACTAATACCCAGGTGTCCAGTTAGCTTAGGCAGTTGAGCCAATACACTAATGGAAGCAAGTCCTTGGGTCATCCTTCCCCTGACGGAGTTAAATTTAATCGATTCCACTGTCACAGTAAATGAACATTACCCTGAAAGCCCATATTGCTAATACCTGTTATTAATCACAAGTAGTGAGTAAGAAAGTTTAGCTAAATGCTACCAGCCATTCCCTACTATGCAAAACAAAACAAAAAAAAGTAATTCGGGGCGCCTGGGTGGCTCAGTCATTAAGCGTCTGCCTTCGGCTCAGGTCATGATCTCAGGGTCCTAGGATCGAGCCCCGCATCGGGCTCCTGGCTCGGCGGGGAGCCTGCTTCTCCCTCTCCCACTCCCCCTGCTTGTGTTCCCTTTCTCGCTGTGCCTCTCTCTCAAATAAATAAATAAAATCTTTAAAAAAAAAAGTAATTCCAATTACATAGCCTGATGATGAGTGCAGAGCATCACCACTGTATACAAAATACAGCAAGTTGTCAGACAGGTTTCAGAATTTAAATATGTAGTTGGCTAATTGAATTTAAATTAAAAAAAGAATTTAAATATGTAGTACGTGCAATTTCAGAATTCGTTGATGTTTCATCGTAAACCTGGGAAAGAGTAGTTCAAAAGCAATGTCTTCCATTTAAGACTTAAGAATTTAATTACATTGATTCAAGGATATGAAATCTCCTTCCTGTATGCCAAGCATGTGTGCTTAATTAACACTAAAGAGAGACATATACCAACATGGCATTTACAGAGCATGCTGCACTTTGTAATAACTTTGCTAGGACGTCCAAGAAAGGTTAGTCATTTAAATTCTCTACCATGGTAGGTGAACTTTTTCTTTCTTACGAATAAAAGAACCATTCTCCCCTCCCCCCACCAAATGATATCTTATTTGGACTTGTAATATATAAAACAGACAAAAATAGAATCCCCCGAGGTGAAGCAAGGACGGCAGGTCTAGGGCAACCTAAAGCTACCTACCTTCCCATCCACTGGTGATTCTTTGATGGAAATGGGAAGGACAGAAATGTGTTGATGCCATTTACCACTATGGTGGAAACACAAAGCACACATGACCCTTGGGTGTGTCATGCAATGTCTCTCCCTTATTGTACTTAGAGCTACTAGCTCTTAAGATTAAGGAGAGAGAAATATCAGTCTCAGACACACTGATCTAATATATGCACAGAAATATGCTTTGAATAGCTAAGAAAAGTAGAGCTTCAGATCCAGACTAAAGCCAGGAACACAAACATGGCTGGAGTTCCCAGCCCAGCCCCTTTGTTTGCTGCGTGTATCCTCCTGAGTGACTAAATCTTCCTTTTTGCCATCTGTCAACTGGAGAGGATGATATTAATACCTGTAGGGATTCCGTGAGGCCCAAAGAGATAACATATATGAAGAAAACTTAGCACAGTATCAAGCATAAATTAAGGACTCGATAAAAGTAGTCTTCTAATAAAGAATTTGAATGGAATGGGAATAGACAATAATCATGAATTGAGAAGATAGCAACAACTCTGCAAGATTAAGCTAGATTTTAGTCAATGATGGTATAGTCTGTCTTTTAACTTCAGGCAATATTACTCCCTTAAACAAGGAGTCAAGAATATTAAATGCCAAAATAAAAGATTATGAAGCTTATCCCTGTCTGGCAAGTTTCCATACAGTAGCTAATGAAGACATGAGAGGGTAATTCTGTATCTGGCTTGTTAAGTGTGAAATATTTGCTATTTTAAGTTTTTTTAGTTCTTGCATTGGTCTGGTGATTCTGCAAATTAATTAGCGTTGCCACTGGTTGTAACTTGTGTCCACCAATTGAATAAAAATAAATCAGTCATTAAAGTGTGAGAGGAAAAAGATGATGAGTTGATATGGTATCCATTATTGGCTTCAGAAGCTGCGTGTTGGCAGTTAATTGAAGGAAGAAAAAAATTATATAAGATCAACTTTCAGAATGTTCAATTAACTAAATATATTGTAAAGCTCAGCATGGTTCTTGACACAGACTGAACACTCAACAAATAGACATCATCATCTTTACCATCAATATCCTACCATCATCATTCAAATGCTCTCCTCCTGACTTAAATGAAGTTCTCATCTCAGCAATGTAGGAATTTCAACCTATGTCTATTAAAACCCAAAACCAGAATCTACTTACATGGCATCTACACAAATAGACAAACCATTTTCATGACTAATGTGACTGAAATCTTTTTTTATTTTTGGACAAAATAAACATTGCATTAGACAGGTTAGAATTTTATGTTTTGATATGTTTCCAAAAAATTGTTTTTTAAGACATCAGTGGACTTCATTGTATTATATTATCTTCGTGAATTTCTGCGCTATATATATATTCATCATGAATAAACAGACAGACCGGGGTGGCTTGCCTAAGACAGGACTGGAGAGATGTGAGAAAATGAGGAATGGAATCCAGGTTGTCAGGCTGAGGTGTAGTTTACCTTCTGGCTGTACCTGTCTCTGATACTTGGGGATTGCTAGGGTGTTTTTTTGTTTTTTGTTTGTTTTTGTTTTGCTTTTAGATTTTATTTATTTGTCAGAGAGAGAGAGAGAGCACAAGCAGGGGGAACGGCAGGCAGAGGGAGAAGCAGACTCCCCGCTGAGCTGGGAGTCCAATGTGGAACTCGATCCCAGGACCCCGGGATCATGACCTGAGCTGAAGGCAGATGCTTAACTGACTGATCCACCCAGGCATCCCATACTTTGGGATTTCTGAAGTCAAGATAATGGCTTAGTGATGATCGGAAGAGATGGATGGATGGATGGATGGATGGATGGATGGATGGATGGATGGATTGACATATAGATATTTATAGATGTACCTCTAATAGCCATTTTATCTTTCCTATGTAGCTATAGCTACTGCATGAAACAAGGGAAAGTAGGCAAGTAGGCAAAGGAGACAGTGCTGTCTTAGCACACCAGACCTCAAAACGCTGCTGCTACATTTTGCTATGTAACTGGCAAGCAAAATAGCTCAAAGACTGAGGATCGGGAGAAGAGCATGTCATTTTCTTTATCATGGAACTCTATATACAACTCTTAGTTTGATATGTTTTAAACGAAAAGAGGAGTCATGTTAATGGTTATCTATATTCACTGTGCACTGAAGCTTTTTAAAAAACTGGGTGAGATTTCTTGGCTTGAGGTTACTGTCATTTCTCCAAGTCCACGCTTTATTTCCAGAGGCTCGTGGTTTGGAATCCCGGTCTGGAGTTGGCATTCCAATTCGCCCTCGGCCTGCCACAGCTAGATTGAATTTGCTGTTTCTGGACTCGAGTGCTGAACAAGATCCTGGTGCCTCAGGTAGGGGATGTTTGACCATAGAGGAAGAAATCTCTGTCTGCAGTCTCCTTTGCTCAGAGAATGGAATCACCCATTAATATGTGGTGGAACCACAGTGCAGGCATTGAACTCCTGTATGTACCATATTAATGCACTAGTGTTTAATTTCTTCTGTGGAAAAATAAAGGAGATTTCCTCCTGTAGGTTTGTCCAAATAGAGTAGATACAGAGTATTAGCAGCAGTAAGGTCATAGAATTAGCCCTTCTACAGCTCTGGCGTGTTGGGAGTTTATGCTGTTCATGGTTTCCAATAGATTTCTGAAAAACCATCTTAGCTTTTGTCGATTTTACATAAATTATTATAGCATACTCATAAATGTAAATTAAGGGCAGCATCAGAATCTTTACAAGGGTAAACATTTCAAAATGTGACTGGTGTGTGACAGCCATTTTTAAAAAATCTGATCTGGGTGGATTATAAAATAAGCCAGGGAAGAAATGCCAACCTATCACTTCAACTTCTGTGAATGATGTACTCTTCCCAAAATTGTTTGCAAAATTACAGTTTTGAAATCCCCAGTTTTCTCCTTTCCTTACTCTCTACCACAACAATGACCATTCCCACCTTACACCCAGTGTAAATCCATGAAACTCTAAAGTTTCCCTGCAGCTGACCCCTGCCTCAAACCTTCCTAACGTGGGCAGTTGCTGGAAATTGCCCCACTAACTTCTTACAAGGTTCAGTCTTTTTAGTTTGACTTCATCCAAGACAAAATTCAACTCTGCTTCTCTCCACGGCCTCTGCTCACCAAAGGAAACTACATACAAATTTGTTCTATTTGTTCTGTGGTGTGAATTTCAGACTCAGGAGCAGGTTTTTGAGGCTGTGGAGTCAAGGGGAAGAAAGGGCAGGATGGAATGAGGGAATCTGAGAAAACAGAGACACGTTCTGCTTTTGCTTATGTGGTCATTTTGGGTTCTGTCTGGGAATTAAGAAAAAGGTTGAAGTTTTTCTTTCTGATTTATGATCACTTCCTATGTATGTCCCCAAATGAACCTAAAAATGATTGCTTCAAAAGATAGGTTTTTTTGATATGATATGATATGATCCCTTTAAGTTATCCATGTTGCACATTTTCACTGGCTGATAACCGAATGAGGATAATGCTGTATATGAAGACATTGCATCTGTTCAATATTCTAAACCTTTGTTTTTGCTACAACTGTCTAGGAATGATTAGGTAATGGCCATTGAATTAGGCAGAATTACACAAGTCATTCTCTAAGGGAAAAAATAAAATAATCTTTATTTTCTCTTAAAAAGGATTTGGCCATTGATTGAGAAGGGAGAGGAGAAATTATGCATTTGGGAAAAATGTTTAATAGTTGATCCAAATAAATAACATTATAATTAGTTTCTCCTTTAGTTTTTAAGGAGTACTAGGGAAATAAGTGGGATTCACTGTAACGTGAATACAGTGCTGGAAAAATTTCCTATTAACTCATTATTGAAGGCGATTATGGTAGAGTTGGCGTTACTCTACAGAAGTTTAAGCCATATACATTATAGGAGAACAGTCTATCCCAAATTTCATTTACTTCTGTGGTTCCCATGACTCTCCATTTCTCTCTATATCAGAGATTTTACCCAGCCCAGAGTTTTCATCTAGTATCATCTACCATCACTGCATGGAAGGCTCCTGAGTTACAAACTCTCACTCTGACTTCTCTTGAATTGCAGATCCACATTTGCCACTGGTCTCCAGACATTCCTATTGTAATGTCCTTCTTTCAGTTCAAGCTAACCGCCGAATACTGTTGTTAATCCGTTCTCTAAAATGGGTACCCCACTGCAGATTTTTGCTGGCAGCATTCTGCCAACACGGACCCATCTATCATTTTTGATTCAATCATCACATTTATTCAGTTGAAAGCGTCTGTTATTACCTCCTTCCAAATAAGTACTGTACTTGAATTTTTCTCTCAAGTATAGCATTGAACCGATGTTTACTTTTTATTAGTTTTTGCCTTGAATGATTTCCCATGCTAACTACTTTTGTTTCTATCCTTTGGGCTGCTTGGCTAGCAATTTGTCATGTACCACCTTTTATAAAGTCATCTAAACTTAAAAAGATAGAATTGTGCTATCTTAAAGCATGATTTTATTTCTTCAATTTAATTTTAAGAGGTTTCAAGAAATCCCATCGAGCTGTAGCCCCAACATAGCTCAAATTGCATCCTTCCATGTTGATCTCCGTTGCTGATTTTCAGTGTTGATGATTGAACGGAATGAGGTCTTCTTTTTCCGTGTTGATCCTCATGCTCATAGACATCTTCAGATGAAATTTAAGCACAAATGGACTGCTGAGAAAAAGCCATGTTGGGCAATCTGACTAAGAAAGAGGGAGAGGAGATTCCACAAAGTCTAATAAAATATGGAGGGGGGTAGGGTGGGGAGAAGATAGGCTTAGCTATTGCCACATGAATGTGTCTTCTTCATGAGATGAGAAACAAGGAGACACCTGGTATCTAAAGATCATAGGCCAGCACGTCTCTTATTTATTCATTAAAGTCCTAGATGCAAATATTGTTGTAATAATATCTTTCACAAAAGTAGAAAAATCGAATACCCCAGCAGAAGGCATGGTTAAGTACTGCAAGATTTTCTCCAGAAAGAAAGTTTTACAGTGCTGTGAATCATAGCCGTGTGAGGCTTATCTACAGAAAAAATGGAGCTCATGGTTTTGGTTATTTTAATACACATGTTATCCCCACCTACACTACTTGTTGAAGACTCATAATTCCCACCTTACTCTACAATTATGTAGTGCAGACTGTTCTAAAACAGGCAGTGCTGTCATTAAAATGTGCACCGTGCTTTGGTCCTGCCGAAAATACCAAATGCTTGTGGGCAATCCTAGTGACCACATGCTGGGGCCGGTTGTAGAAAGTTCCCGTTCTAGGCGATTGTGCTGGCAAATTCACTCTCATGAAACCCAAGTAGAGTTTTGAGTTCCATGTGTTATATAGACAGGGGACACGTCTTTCCTATAGGCTCCTTATAATGATTAACTTAAAAGTGTGAGATGCCATCTGCTGGAAAGTGATAATATGGGCTGTGATATTTTGCAGTGATCCTTGGGCTGTCTGTCAGCAGAACTATAAAACTGCTGTTCTTTCCACTTCCTTTCCCCTTTTCCTCCTTTATATGGATGATACATGCATAAGGGTATTGAACTCCATAGCCAAATGCCTGCATCGCTGTGCTCAAAACAACCTTCCATTTTAAGATGTGCATTTGATTTAATGATCATTTCTTCAGGATTGGGGAGACGAATGGAGGATAAGCCCAAACCCAATACATACTCAGTGATAACTCAGAATTGTTAAAATAGAGAGGCAGTGTGCCAGAGCATTTAAGAAAATTAAATAGTACAATAGCAACCTTCATTTTAAAGTGATCATGAACAAAACTGACACATTCAGAATTTTATTGCAGCTCGACTGGATGTCTGCGCTTTGGTTAATTAAAAAGGAATAATGTATGATGGTGTTTGAGGATGTTTTGCCTTAGACAGTGCTTGGCACTGTAATGTTGATATTTGCGGAATTTGAACGTGATCAGACCTTGTAGTCAACATAGATCTTGGAATGAGTTAGCAATTCCAAGAGCATTCTATAGCATTACGATAGAGACTGACAAATTCCACATGTGCTTGACACATAGTAGGTAGTTAATAAATACTGACTGACATGTGGGCTCAAATTTAGTTTTACGTTTATGGGTCTAGATGGATTATTGTAATTGCCACTGCAGGAGCCTTGTATATGTATTGTTTTAGTTTGTTTTATTTGAACTAATTTGTGCTTTGGAATGTATTTGGGAATGATGACTCACCTGAGTCTGCTCATCAGCTAATTAAAACTACCAGGAGTCGTTCTAATTCTTATAGTGCACAAAATGAAAGGCAATCTACCTGTGTAGGTTATTTTTATTAATCAGAGCACACATATAACATCACAGTCCAATTGTTTGTAAGAAGTCAAAGTTTACCCGCAAATCGTAAAGTTATGTAGAGTCTGATATAATAGTTCTATTCAGATTAACAACATAACTCAGTGCAGTGATTTTAGGAATTTTTTTCACCTAGAAATTATCTATACTGATACTGGGCCCCATCCAGGATTTTAATTTTGTCTGTGTTGGGGTCCAGGTATTAAAACATTTTTTTAGATTTCTATTGATTGTATTTGCAAACAAATTTGAGAACCATTACTCAAAACTGTGGGCCTAAAAAGAACTTCAAAACTAGATTGCGTTCCTATTTTTCACCTTAGAGGATTTTTTCCCAGCACTCTTGACGGGATGGTCTGTTTTTTCAGTGAGCTCATCTCTTGGGAAAACAGAAGACAGAGGTAAAAGGCGACTCTTGCACACCTCACAGGTACTTCTGTTAAGGTCGAGTGGGATCTGCTTTACCTCAGGCTAAGGAATTTCTTAGAAGAAAACTTGAGTTAAATGTTTACAAGTCATTTCAATTTATCCCTTCTGTTCTATAAAACATCGAAGTTCCCCCAAAGTTGCTTGATTCTGGGTGTGAAGTGTACCTTGTATTAACTTGCATCTGGTGTGTGTATATATGTAGGCATGATATATATGAATATGTGATATATATATACGTGTGTATATGAGATACACACATGTCCATTTTCCTCTTTAGCTATATTTATATATTTTTAAAGATTTTATCTATTTATTTGAGAGATAGAGAGCATGAGCAAGGGGATGGGCAGAAGGAAAAGCAGACTCCCCGCTGAGCAGGGAGCCCAACGCAGGGCTCGATCCCAGGACCCTGGGATCATGACCTGAGCCGAAGGCAGACGCTTAACCGATGGAGCCACCCAGGCGCCCTACATTTTTTAAACCTAATTCCCCTAGTCTACTTTCTAGCTGTATTTGATTTTAATTCCCTGTATACTGCAGGAATGAATTTAGCACTTTTCATTTGAGACTAAAACCATCCCTACTGATGCTAACAGACTACTTGAAAATTTAGCATTGTGATAAAAGTTTACATAAATTTTTGTTGTTGTTGCTCTTTGTTCCTTTCCCCAAACTGATGGACATGCTTGCAGCTTAAAATAAGTCTCTGTGAGGTAAAGAATCCCTTTCACAGAAGGCAAGGAAAAAGAGGCAGAAAACATCTTTACTATCCTTTCTAGTTGCTAGATGACTTAAAACCAAACCTTACTCCTTTTTTCAGAGTCTCAACTCCTAATCCTAAATGGCTCGGTTAAGGCGTGCCTGTGTTCCCTGAGGAAGCCCCACTTCTCTGTGGCTAAATGATTCTCTGCCCTTTGTGCTGTGAAATAGCATCAATATTCCTTCAGACCATCCCCGCAATGCTTCTGGAGGTTGATAAATGGTACCACTTAGAAATCTGTCTTTCTTGTTTTTCTGGTCTAGTAACTTTAACCGTCTTGGGTCTCTAAACTAATTCTTCTAGGACGTTTTTCTTCAGCTTTATGATAGCTGTAAGGAGATGCCAGGTTTTTATGTCCCTTTACCACCCTGAGTTGTTTCTGCTCCTCAGAAAGCCACCAGTTTGCTGCCTTTACTGTGTACGGATGCCCATGGGGAAAAGCCGTGCATCGTCATTATGTCCCACTGGCTGTTCTCCTGGACCCCCTCTCTTATTCTTCGCGCCACCACTGACTCGCCTGTGCCGAAGGAGCTCCCAGGTCTCCGTATTAAGACAACAGCATGGTGGCACTGACAGTTTTCTCTTCCCCATGAGCATGGCTGAAATCAAGCCCTGAGACCGACAGCTCTTCTCGCTGCTTGTGGTTCAACTTGGAACCACAAGGGCCAGAGGCACATGGTTTAGATTCAGTGTCTTTCTCCAGCTAACACGAACCATTTGTTCAAGCAACTTTGGTATCTCTTTGAGAATAAGAGACCTGCCTCAATGCTCCCCAGACAGTCAAATAAATTCTCTTGGCTTCAAGACAAATTCAGAAAATTCTGCCCAACAATGGCATGCAGTTCAGTGTTTTCGTTTATTTTTGCAACTTTGTGAAGGGATGGCCGATAGCCTCCTTGAAAAAAAAAATTAAAAATGCCAATCAAAGAAGTGGCAAATTAAAGAACTGTTTATTATGGAAAGTTCCCAGATTACATTTAGGGAAAATGGAAATAAAATTATATCTCCAACAGGAAATAGAAATAGACGCCTGCCAAGAGCAGAATACCTGCCACTGATATTTTCCCCCCACTTTTAATTCTCCCCATTTAGCTGCATTAGGAATAAGTTACTGCTCATGGATCTTGGGGAGCAAAATGAGACCTGTCTGAGAAAAGATTATGCTTTGTTCATTCTGGGATGTGCCACATCCGTTCTGAGTAAACCTTGCCTGTGTCATTCAAGCCTGAGCTCTGGTAGGCCCAACCTTGATGGTTATTACATTTTTTTTCCTTGAAACTTGGAATAGTAGAAAAAGAGATCCTGTAATAGTGATAACGAGATGCACAAATGTATTTCTAAGATACTTTGCATCTTTTTTCCCTGTCGTAGTTTTAAGAATTAAAATTTTAATTATCTGTTGGTTAAGCCTTTTTGTACTCATTTGATGCTGTTTGAATCTTAGCATAAAATAAACAATAAATAAAAATAGCATAGGAAATCCCTGGGGAAGGAATCAATAATGATGGCCAGATGTGTGTATCCAAATGGAGGAATCTGGCATCCTTAGTGACAGAGAAACACTTCTCCACTGAAATACCAACCAAGCATCTAGGTTTCGATCTCAGCCATCCTTATATATAGTTACAGGATATTACTTTCCCGTTTGTTGTTTAACTCAATACATGGAGTATCTACAGAACCTTTTCCCCACGGTCTCTGTGATCAGCTCCAGTGGGGGACACAGACGGACCCTACTCTTTGGTGGCTTACTGTCTACAGGCTGCAAATGGTGTACATACAAAAGCAATGAATCATGTTGGAAGGATTCCCTTAAGCACTTCAATTACAAGCATGATGGAAAACCTAAAACACTTTGCCTTCATGGAAGAGGGGCCGTTTGAGCTGGGACTACATTGTAAACGATCTGGTGAGATACTAAAGGCAGATTTAAAAGAAAACATATTACAAATGAAGGGTTTGTGACTTTTCTAAGAATACAGGGTCTGTGAAGACCCAGGCCAAGATCAGTAATAATTACTACCATGTACTTCTCTACTTTATCCACATACTGATGCTCAGGGTGATAACAAAGGCTGCATCCCACCTACATTCCAAAGGATGGAGAGAGGCTTTGGATTTTGAAGATGGGGTATGGGAGAAATCAATTTAAGTTAGGATCAGTATTAACATTAGAGAGGTCTACGTTAATAATTTCTTCATCGCTTTGATTCTGTATATATTCAACTGTGAGGATATCTTAATGACAATTTTATATCTATTTACTTATCTATCAATCAATCAATCATCTGTCTACATTTACTAAGCAGGACTTGTTTTAATGGCTTCACATGCAGCATACCATTGAATATTCACCATGGCTCTGTGCTGGTTCTTTTCCTATTTTACCGAGAGGCATTTAAGACCTTGTGCTGTTAAATAACTTGTTCATAGTTGTGTATTAAGTTATAGAAAAGCCAGGAGTTGCAACCAGGCAGATGGACTTCTTAGCTTCATTGCACCGCCTCTGCTGTTTTCCTTATGCGTACGTGAACTAACACGTAGCACTGTTACTGACAGCTGCTAAACCCAGATGGAGGGGATGTGAAGACAGAGAAATGAGGTATTTGAATCATATAAGAAAAGCTCCTTATAGTCGGCGTTTTGAGATGGGCTGCATTTTATGAGGCATAATTGCATTGGACAAATTTTCATTACTTCTGTGCGAACAGTAGCGCATCCATTTTCCATATTCTTCATGGTACGTGATGTGGATTCGTGGCGGCATATTGGAGTTTCCAAATTAGTCAAACCAATTTAATGACTAGGCTTATAAATCCGTCCAGAGGTAAGCATTGCCGACATAAAGGCTTACCATTAAGAAGACATTCTTCCACTAGTTGATCTTTGAATAGTGGTATTTCTTACATATATCCTTCTGACAAAGGGCACAATGCACTAAACTGGTTTATGTTTAAAGACAAAACAAAAGAAATCTTTCTGCTCTGCGTCTCTATCTCCTAGTTAGGAATAAGTGACCATAAAAATCCCTGAAAGTGTGAAACCACAATATATTTCCCTGTTCTATCATTAAAAGCTATTCGCAACATAAATGGGAATCAGAAGCAGAGGGCTGTGCGGAGGGAGAATAGCTTTAGGATTATATATAAGGAATTATTTCCCAGCAAGGATTGGTTCTGGGAATTTTGGTTCCTTGTTCTTTAACTGTTATGGGAATCTTGAAGAGACTTCTAATGTTACAACCTCTTAAATTTCTGTATAGTACTGTATCATTTATATTAGCAAAATTGAGTTCATAACATCAGAGCCTGATGTCACAAAGTTAATGAAGTGAGTCTGAGACATTGGGAGATGAATATACTGTAGGTACAGTATCAGGAAAACTAACTTGGCAACCTCCTAACTGAATGGAAGTACAGATTTAGCTTTTATGTCTGTTGTTTGAGCCCGTTGGCCAGGCATCAAGACCAGCCTTGGGCTGAGCTGTTCACCAGAGTTTCCAAAGTGTACTTACTGAGTCAGTCTGCTGTAAACGTAAAATCTTCAAGACTACAGGCTCGGCGGCACAGAAGATTTTAGACAACACAGTGAGTGGAGATGGTTAAGCTCTGGGGATGATTTTGATGAGAAAAAAAGAGGCAAATAGAGAAGCACTTAATTGGGAGTAATTTTATGTGTGTGAAGTGTGGAGCGGACACGGGACATGGCGTGTGTTTATGTACACAGCGAAGTTTGGAAAAAGCAAAGCTTACTGAGTTCAAAGCTCTATTTATTTTTGACAGAGCTACTTTGCAGTCAGTCATCAATCTACTGTTTTGCTTAATTATGGTAGAATTTTTTTTTAAAAGAGATTTAAAACACGGACAGAGTCATTAAAATGTTGGACTAGTAATGAGTTTGAATGAAAGGAAGCATGTTTATTCCTTTCAGCAATAATATAGAAAATCTGTAATATAGATGGATACTGATAAATAAGTCACAAGATGTGGAAACAGTCATTTGCACGAGCTGATACCACCTAGGATTGTGTTAGCGACATAAGAGCACTTGAGAATATAATTTTAAGCTCACCTAGAACAAGAAGTTGAAGACCCAATAAGGAATACTTAATGAGTTAAGTATTGATTTTTATTAGCTACCAATTTTACACTGGCTTTCTGTTATTTATATAGGTGCATTTAGGTAATAAAATAAACTTGATATTTTAGCTTACGAAATTATATATAGCCTCGCAGATGTCAGGAGACCCAGCGGGTTGGGATTTATGTTTAGAATAGAATGGTATACATAGTCCAAGTTGAAACAATCCACTGGAGAAGAAAGGGGAAACATCGCTGGGTAAGAAGATGTGCAAAGCTTATTGGAAATGCATAGGGTGAGGGTGCTTGCACAATAGAGAACATTTGAAGGAGGTGTAAAACAAAGAAAGAGCACCACGATCAACATGAGAGGGTAAGCGGGGAGGTCATTCGTAACAATGGATGTAATTACCTCACATTGCATGCATGCTCCTCTGTGTAAGCGTCGCTCTGAACATTCCACCTATTCATTCATTTAATTCTCTCCAACACCGTAGGGGCAAGTATGATTTTTATCTCTGTTTTAGAGATGAGCTGGCTGAGGCACAGAGAGGTTAAGTACTTAGCTAAGGAACAGACGTCAGAACTGAAATCAAGACACACTATGTTACAGATGGAAGATTTCAAGTGCCCAACATCTGGAAAATGTCTAGTTTTGCTGAAACCAGAACATCTGATATAGTCTTGATTTGCCTTGTAGATTATATTTTGCTTAAAATGGAGGAATCGTGGGTAGGAGCTGTTGTACTTGATTTTTATCAATAAGAGACAGAAAAACTCACAGATGATGGGAGCATCATGGGAACCTGAGAGAGAACAAAAGGAAACAAAAACATGTCACCCAGAGCCTAGATGATGAAGAAAGGTAAAACTGGGCGTAATCAGAGAAGACCCTTAGATTCGAAGAACATGGATTAAATACAATACAAACATTAAAATACGTGGACATCCCATGAATATTTCTTAAAAGCACTTTGTCTCAGAACTTATTATGGTATGTTCTTACAAAAGAATGTATGCCCTTCAGAAGAAAAGGAAGAGTAAGAATAAGCATAAGAAATTCCCTCTTAGAGCTAGAGTCTCTAATAATGGCAAACATGGAATACCATGGCCAGGGAAGTAAACATAATTTGTAGGACATCTAGACAAAAATGTGTCAACATTTCTTAGGAGGTGTTTATCAGTTTTACTTTTTTGTGTGAGTAGCAAAATCTACACTGTGATAATAAGGTGCATTCCCACCAACCCAGGTGGATAAAGGTACTTTACAGGGATTTATTAACTGGGGATGTGACAAAAGAACATTCTGGAATGGCAACTCTGTAAGTTTAACTATACAGTTATTTCTCATATCAGTAGATGTCATATCGGTTCTCTCTATGAAGCTAACCATGCTATTTAAAATGCCTAGGAGAGTGAATAAATGTCTCTCTTCTGGTTCAGCTCTGGATTTTTCTTCTGTGTTGCTTTTTCTCATGTCCTACCCTTCTCTTCTCCTGTACTCTTACTACTGGAATATCCTCTCCTTGACTGAAGGCCTCTGTTACAATTGTAAAATGTTCTTAATTTGTTGCTTTTACACTTTCTCAAATTTTCCTTTAAAATACTCTGCATTTATCAACAGTTTCCCAGGCTAGTTGCTTGACACATTACGTAGGGTACCTCTGCATAACGTTGTAGGTCTTTATTTCTCTATCTGGAGCATTGTATCTTATGTTCTCTGTGTTCAGTGTTTTATTTACTGTGGTGACGCCCCGGAATTAAATTCCCTTTTGCTTAGAAGAATCATTTGCTTGGAGAATATACTGAAAACCCATCACCCATAAAGTAGCTCTGTGGTTCTTTCTGTGTAACAACACTGAGCACTTACCTAGCTCTACCAATACATACATTTTTGGAACAGGACAATTTTTCATTTTTAATATTAGCATATTTGTGTTCTTTAGAAGAATACTTGCTATTACATATTGCTGATAATGAGGGAATGAAATGATACCCTCTCACACTTTACTGACGGGCTGTCATTTGAGGAAAACAATGTTTGGAAAGCCATTTTGCAACTTTTGCCAAGACTCTAAAAGTATCCATCTCCCTTGACCCTTTAGTTTCACTTCTGGGAACTTATCCTAAGGAAATAATACTAAATACAGAAAAACTCTATGTAAACAGTAACACTATTTAACCGTCTTGGAGAGAAAAAGCATGATAAGCACTCAATAATACGAGAATAGTTAAGTACAAAATAACATATTATTCTGCCATTATTATTGTGCTTAATAAAATAGAATCTTGATATAAAGTTTGGGAGAAGATAATTATAAATTACATTTGACCCTTGAACAACACAGGAGTTAAGGATGCCAACTGCCCACACAGTTGAAAATCCATGTAGAAGTTTTGACTCCTCCCAAACTTAACAACCAATAGCCTACTGTTGACTGGAAGGAAGCCTTCCCAATAACATAAATAGTCAACACATATTTTGTATGTTATATGTATTATATATGTCTTATAATAAAGTAAGCTAGAGAAACAAATATTATTAAAAAATAAAGAAGAGAATACATTTACAGCACTACACATATATTTATTTAAAAAAATTCACATATAAGTAGACCCACACCGTTCAAATCTGTGTTGTTCCAGGGCCAAATGTATATGTACAATATGATCATAGATAATATAAAATGCACGCTGAAAGCAGGACGACAAAGCAATATTCCGTTAATTTATCTGGTTGCCTAAGAGTGATGGAATTAGTGGCACTTTCTCTTTGTATTTTTCAAGTTTATTGACATGTCAGCAGTGAGCATCTTCTATTTAAATGGGGACAAACAAAAAGCAAGTTCACTTTTTTCAAAAGTTTTCCTAAGTAAGACTTCTAAGGTTCACTCTCAAAAGTGATTTTTGTGTTGCAGGGGATGGGAGTGTGCAGGGGAAGCAAATGGACTAAAATATTTTTGAACTGGGGTGATTGGGGAGCAGTAGCTCAATGAGGCAAGCTTTATAAAGACTGGGTTGACCTTCAGGACATTGGGGAGAGATGACCTTGAACACCTCAGACAACATTAAACTGCAGGTTACAGCTGACTGGAATTCTGAGGTTTTATTGGCCATGAGCCAGGCTGCAGCCCACTCTAACCACCCTAGTATTTTATAACATTGTAAAGACTGTATTGTTTCAAACATTTCAAAATTTTACACACAACCTGGCAGTCATCCAAAGCCATTTCCAATGGGCCAAAACTATCAGCAGCCACCCACCTCCTTGGCCATGGCTGCCTGATTAATGATGTTCCACCAACGGGGTCCTGCATTAGGATTATCTAGGCTGGGAGACCCCAGGACAAATACGATCTTTGAGACTTGTAAATTGTCTATATATTTTGCAGCTGATTTTTTTTTTTTTTTTTAAAGCAGAGATGGAACATCAGAAAGCAGAGGTCTGGTGTGGTGTAGCTTGGATTGGCTGAATGCAACAGGCTTTACTTCAATAAAAAAGCAAAGGATGCTCTTTGTCACAGACACTGTTCCTACTTCAGGATATTTGTTATAGCATGTACTTCTCTAAGCTACTCAAGTTCCCGCCTCCTCAACCCTCCCCCTTTTTTCCATTGCTCCCTTTCGTGACTTAAAGTTTATTTACCCCATGGGTTCAGAACTAAAGTTTTAAAAAAGCAAATATAATATTAAATATTCTCCATTGATACTTTTCCTTTTGAAATGAATAATTTACACATTACTAAGTGTATTCAGGTCCTTCGCATCATAACCTTACTAAGTCATTACGATGTGCCAGTTCTAAGTACTTTATGTATGAGAGCTCACTTAATCTTTGTAAGAACCCAATGAAGTAGTTACTGTTGTCACCATTTTACAGATGGGGAAAAAAAAAAAAGGAATGCAAAAAAGGTGAAAAATCTTACCCAAAGTCATTCACATGGTTTATAATTAGTGGAGCTAGAAAATGAACCAGACCGAGTAGATAGAGATCTATGATTAACCACCTTGCCACTTAAGGTGGTTTTCAATCTCACGTTTTTGAACAACCATCATCAGTGGTATTAGAAGTGTTATGTTAAATATGTACCAAATATTTCTTTACTGCCTCACCAAAACAGAAGGTAGAAATTGTTCATTAAGAGAGAGAGAGATTCTCCCAAACCTGTAATTCAGAGAAAAGAATGTCTTTAGATACTGATACTAGTTTTCTATTCTCTAGGGAAGCAATAGCTTTGTTTCCTTGTTTGTTCTTCTGACTTGGAAAAAATATGATACCTCTCTTGTTTCTCAAATTATTTTTGGTATAAGTGATACAGTAGCTGTCAGAAACACATTTATCACTATCATTAATTCCATGCAACTTTGTTTCATTTCTAGGAATGTTATTTATTAGGCTGACCTTGTAAAAAAGGAAGAGACAGTACAGTCAGAAAAGAGAGCTGACTCATTCCCATCCTATAATTGCACACTGTCTATCTGGAGAGCGGGAAATGGAAATCAGTAAGATTTTACTAATGGCCACTGAGACATTCCAATCATTTCAGTCAATAGCTCTCATTCAATTATATAAACCTCGACTATGCATTTTTTAAAAACCAAATTACAGTATATGATAAAACAAGAGCCACAGGCTTCACAAAAGTAGACTAACACCATAAAAGGCCCCAGATGAGCCCTTTATTCCAACTTAGTTCCCTAGGTTGACAAGATTCATCAGAAAATTCATCTCTTGGTTTGGCTTTGCCTCTGTCTCCTTGACACAGAGTGTATTTAAAAGGATTGTTCAATTAGTATGTTCTGCCGAATGATGGTCTCGATAGGGTTGGGCATCTCTGTTCTTGTCAAGATGAACCTAGAGGACATTATATGAAGTGAAACTAGCCAGTCACAGACAAACACTGTATGATTCTACTTATATGAGATCTCTAAAGTAGCAAATTCCATAGAAGCCGCAAATAGAATGGGGGTTGCCAGGGGCTGGAGGGAGTGAAAAATGGGGAGTTGCTGTTCAAAGGATATAAAATTCCAGTTATATGAGATGAATTAATTCTAGAAATCTCATGTGCAACATTGTGCCTGTACTTAGCGATATTATTTTGTACACTTAAAAATGTATTAAAGAGGTAGGTCTTATGTTAAAGGCTCTTATCACAATAAAAAAGAAGAAGATGGGCAACACGTTGACTTGCCTCAACATAATATCATGGAGGACAGGATCTTGTCCTAAGGGCAGACATTATCTACCTTCTTTGCACAGTTTCCGTGCACACAATGGAAAGAATGAGGGCTTAGATGGCAGTGAAGTGTTGCTCTGTCTACCATTAACATTGGTTTGGGGTCAGCAGGGTTAAGTGATACGCAAAAATTCACTTTCCTCATTTGTGAAATGGTTAAAATAATACCTACATTATAAGATTTTCATAAGGGTTAGAAATAATATTTCAGAGTGTGCAACAGATTGTCTAGAAAACAATAGGCCTTCAATAAAGGGTAGTGAGTACTATTTTATGGGTGTTAATTTCCTTTATCATCAGCCCCGTGATGAGGAGGGTACATGGTATCTCAGCAGGCACCAGGTATCATAAATGAATGCACCATGAGTATGGCTTTTGAGTATTAAGAGTGCTGTGTTAATAGGACAATTAAACAACAGTCGAGGTAGGAATATCATACATGATCAACTATCACTCCTGTGAAAAGATCAAGTGTCACATGGAGGAAGGAAATCATGGTACAGTTTACAGAAAAAATACTTGCAAGTAGTATTTCAGTCCTTTTAGGAAGCATTTTCCCTTCCATGTTCTCCTAATATACTCTTATCCAAGTAAACCATGTCTCTGATGGAGTTGAAACGTAGATTAAAGCTAAAACATCATTACTGAAGAGTCAAAGGTTTATGCTTACTGAAATACAATGTTGTCTTTAAGACACTCTGAGCGTGGAAGGGGTTGATCCCAATATCCTTCAAATGTTGATGTGCTACATGCTTCATAGCAACGGGCCAGAGTTAATGTTTAAGGTACGGACATAAGATAGTAACTCTAAACCTCTATTAACAATCCCTCATATTGTTTCAGGGCTTCCATTACAAGCCAGTTAGGAAACCAAGCTTCTATTTAGGTGGTTAGTGTGATTTGTAAGTTGTTTTTCCATAGTGATTGTTTTGTCAAGTTAAACCTTAACGCTCAGAGATTTCTGTGCTTTAAGCCTGAATGCATCTTGATGTGTTTGCTTGTGCTAAATCAGGGATCACCACTCACCAAATGAAAATCTTTTTGTTATAGATGGAGCTTGAACAAGAAACTCAGCCACTTGGTTGGATAAAGAACACTTTGAACATTTGCTTATTACAGCAGTCTCAAAACATTAGGGTAGGAGTTAAGCCCACAATTTTGTTTTAAATTAAGTGCTCCTAAAAAGCGTGAGACTAATAGCACCAACTAAAGCCAGTTATTTTTCTGGCAAGCAATATGTGAATTTCCCCTCACTGCTAAGCCAGTAAAATTCAGCATTACTGTGGCAATTTTCCTACTGTTCCTGTTCTTGGCCTGTGTCTACACAGCACCAAAATAGCTAGATGAAAAGTGAAAACTTCAGTTGGTCATTAAGATGCTGCCAAATCTTAGAACATGGTGTATTATGAGTCATCAAGATGTTTCATTAGATTTTTCCCTCTTTACCACGTATTTTGGCCATGTAGATGCCAATTTAAACTTTATCCATAGGGACATTTCGTGGACTCATAATATTCAGCATGGAACGAAAGAAGGAACGTGAGGTATCTTTACGAAGAGATGACTCAATCCAAATCTGTACTTTTTCTGTTTTTTTAAATCAAAATAATCTTTTGTTTTGGATCTTCCAAAATCATGTATCCTAGGTTTTTAAATCCTACCTCACCCTTTCCCTAAGCAGCCTACCAGATGATTATGTATCCATTTAAGATAGTCGGCTTCCCAAAGACAGAACAGATCCATCCACAATAATAAACAATTACTGAATATTAACTACATTTCAAGCACTGTGCTAGATGGTTAGACATATAAAAAGATGAAGTATAGTTCCTGCCTTCTAGAGATAAATTCCATTGGAGAGACAATATATTTATATAAATGAAGCAGACACAGTTAGGTATTTATCCAAAGGATACAAACATAGTGATTTGAAGGGGCACGTGCACCCCAATGTTTATAGCAGCAATGTCTGCAATAGCCAAACTATGGGAAGAGCCCAGATGTCCATCAACAGATGAATGGATAAAGAAGATGTGGTATATATATACAATGGAATATTACTCAGCCATCAAAAAGAATTAAATCTTGCCATTTGCAATGACATGGATGGAACTAGAGGGTATTATTATGCTAAGCGAGATAAGTCAGTCAGAGAAAGATAAATACCATATGATTTCACTCGTGTGGAATTTAAGAAACAAAACAGATGAACATCAGGAAAGGGAAGGAAAGATAAAATAAGACAAAAACAGAGAGGGGGGGCGCCTGGCTGGCTCAGTCGGTTAAGCGACTGCCTTCGGCTCAGGTCATGATCCTGGAGTCCCGGGATCGAGTCCCACATCGGGCTCCCTGCTCTGCAGGAAGCCTGCTTCTCCCTCTCCCCCTCCCCCTGCCTGTGTTCCCTCTCTCGCTGTGTCTCTCTCTGTCAAATAAATAAATAAAATCTTTAAAAAAAAAAAAAAAAAAAAAACAGAGAGGGGGCAAATCATAAGAGACTCTTAACTCTAGGAAACAAACAGGGTTGCTGGAGGGGAAGTGGTGGGGGGATGGGGTAACTGGCTGATGGGTATTAAGGAGGGCACGTGATGGAATGAGCACTGGATGTTATATGCAGCTGATGAATCACTGGATTCTACCTCTGAAACTAATAATACAGTATATGTTAATTAAATTTAATTTAAATAAAAAATTCCTTAAAAATGCAGGAAAAAAAGAAAAAACAGGATAATATTTGATAAAATAATAAACAGGAATTGCTACAGCAGACATCACAGGGTGTGCCAGAGACTGCTAGGGCTTTGCCAAGGATGTGGAAATTTTGTTGGGTGTCATAAAAAACAGGGGACTTTGGCAAGTAAAGAAGAGAACAGGGAACCTGGCAGCCAAGGGGAAGAGGAAGGTGTCAAGGTAGCAGAATGACCACTTCATCCCTGTTTGCTTGGAACATTCTCAGTTTTAGAGCTGAACATTCTGTGTTCCCAAAACTCTTCAATCGTGGGCAATGTAGGATAGCTAGTCAACCTACTAGGTAGTGATGAACATGACAAGGCCAGGAAACAATGAGCAAGTTTAACTGGAGGATACCTTTAAGGTGGAAATGGAAGAAGAAACTGGAGAAAAATGGTTTGCACATGTCAAGGATCTTGTGTCATCTATTGGGGCATGTGAAATGTAATCTGTGTTCTGTAGGGGAAATTATGAATCCTTTTTGTAAGTTGTCTGAAATCCATAAAGAATTATTTTTGAGAGATTAGTCATAGTATGTAGATGTATTCAATTAATTCATTTATTAACATGTATTTATCAAGCACCTACTCTGTACTACGTGTTGTTCTAGACATCGGGGATGCCACAGTCAGAAAAACTTAAGTTTTTGTTCTTGTAGTGCTTACATTTTGGTGGTGAGAACAAAACAAACAAATAATTATATAATGATACGTCAGTGTTCTTGATAAATGACATAAGATAAATGGAAAGTGAGTGCTATTTTAGGTAGGGTACTCAGAAATGATCTCTTTGATAAGATTGTATTTGAGCAGGGGCCTAAATGAAATGAAGGAACAAGTCATGTGGACAATCATGAGAAAAGCATCCCAGATAGAATGAAAGTACATGCAAAGGTCCTGAGGTAGAAACATGCTAATGTGTTTGAAGAGCGCAAAGGAGGGCCCGGTGTCAGTAATGAAACAAGTGAGGATTAGAGTAGTAGGAGTTTAGGAGACTGGGTACCTGTGGTGGCCGGCTCTTGCAAGGCCTATAGGCTTTTTTTTTTTTATGTTCTTTTTTTTTTTTCAATTTTTTTTATTCTTATGTTAATCCCCATACATTACATCATTAGTTTTAGATGTAGTGTGCCATGATTCATTGTTTGTGCATAACACCCAGTGCTCCATGCAGAACGTGCCCTCTTTAATACCCATCACCAGGCTAACCCATCCTCCCACCCCCCTCCCCTCTAGAACCCTCAGTTTGTTTTTCAGCATCCATCGTCTCTCATGGTTCGTCTCCCCCTCCGATATCCCCCCCTTCATTCTTCCCCTCCTGCTATCTTCTTCTTCTTCTTTTTTTTTTTAACGTATAATGTATGATTTGTTTCAGAGGTACAGGTCTGTGATTCAACAGTCTTGCACAATTCAGAGTGCTCACCATAGCACATACCCTCCCCAGTGTCTACCACCCAGCCACCCCATTCCTCCCACCCCCCACCACTCCAGCAACCCTCAGTTTGTTTCCTGAGATTAAGAATTCCTCATATCAGTGAGGTCTTATGATACATGTCTTTCTCTGCTTGACTTATTTTGCTTAGCATAACACCCTCCAGTTCCATCCATGTTGTTGCAAATGGCAAGCTCTCATTCCTTTTGATGGCTGCATAATATTCCATTGTATATACATACCACATCTTCTTTATCCATTCATCTGTCAATGGACATCTTGGCTCTTTGCACACTTTGGCTATTGTGGACATTGCTGCTATAAACATCGGGGTGCATGTACCTCTTCGGATCCCTACATTTGTATCTTTGGGGTAAATACCCAGTAGTGCAATTGCTGGGTTGTAGGGTACCTCTATTTTCAACTTTTTGAGGAACCCCCATACTGTTTTCCGGAGTGGTTGCACCAGCTTGCATACCCACCAACAGTGTAGGAGGGTTCCCCTTTCTCCGCATCCCCACCAACATCTGTCGTTTCCTGACTTGTTAATTTTAGCCATTCTGACTGGTGTGAGGTAGTATCTCATTGAGGTTTTGATTTGGATTTCCCTGATGCCAAGCGATGTTGAGCACTTTTTCATGTGTCTGTTGGCCATTCGGATGTCTTCTTTGGAAAAATGTCTGTTCATGTGTTCTGCCCATTTCTTGATTGGATTCTTTGTTCTTTGGGTGTTGAGTTTGATAAGTTCTTTATAGATTTTGGATACTAGCCCTTTATGTGATATGTCATTTGCAAATATCTTCTCCCATTCTGTCGGTTGTCTTTTGGTTTTGTTGACTGTTTCTTTTGCTGTGCAAAAGCTTTTTATCTTGATGAAGTCCCAATAATTCATTTTTGCCCTTGCTTCCCTTGCCTTTGGAGATGTTTCTAGGAAGAAGTTGCTGCGGCTGAGGTCGAAGAGGTTGCTGCCTGTGTTCTCCTTTAGGATTTTGATGGACTCCTGTCTCACATTGAGGTCTTTCAACCATTTGGAGTCTATTTTTGTGTGTGGTGTAGGGAAATGGTCCAGTTTCATTCTTCTGCATGTGGCTGTCCAATTTTCCCAACACCATTTGTTGAAGAAACTGTCTTTTTTCCGTTGGACATTCTTTCCTGCTTTGTCAAAGATGAGTTGACCATAGAGTTGAGGGTCCATTTCTGGGCTCTCTATTCTGTTCCATTGATCTATGTGTCTGTTTTTGTGCCAGTACCATACTGTCTTGATGATGACAGCTTTGTAATAGAGCTGGAAGTCCGGAATTGTGATGCCGCCAGCTTTGCTTTTCTTTTTCAATATTCCTCTGGCTATGTGGGGTCTTTTCTGGTTCCATACAAATTTTAGGATTATTTATTCCATTTCTTTGAAAAAAGTGGATGCTATTTTGATGGGGATTGCATTGAATGTGTAGATTGCTCTAGGTAGCATTGACATCTTCACAATATTTGTTCTTCCAATCCATGAGCATGGAACGTTTTTCCATTTCTTTGTGTCTTTCTCAATTTCTTTCATGAGTATTTTATAGTTTTCTGAGTACAGATCCTTTGCCTCTTTGGTTAGATTTATTCCTAGGTATCTTATGGTTTTGGGTGCAGTTGTAAATGGGATCGACTCCTTAATTTCTCTTTCTTCTGTCTTGTTGTTGGTGTATAGGAATGCCACTGATTTCTGTGCATTGATTTTATATCCTGCCACTTTACTGAATTCCTGTAGGAGTTCTAGCAGTTTTGGGGTGGAGTCTTTTGGGTTTTCCACATAAAGTATCATATCATCTACAAAGAGTGAGAGTTTGACTTCTTTTTTGCCAATTTGGATGCCTTTTTCTATCCATTTTCTTTTTCTGTCTATTTCATCTTTGTTTTTCAGACTGGGTCATTTCTATTGTTCTATCTTCAGGTTTACTAATTCTTTCCTCTGCCCCCTCCATGCTGTTCTTGGGCCAATCCACTGAGTTTTAAAATTTTGGTTATTAAATTTTCATTATAAAATTTTCATTTGGCTCTTTATCTTCTATCTCTTGGTTGAGACTTTCATTTTTTTTCCATTTATTTTAAGCATCTTTATTATTGCTCATGGAAGCATTTATCATTATTATTATTATTAATTACTGTTATTATTGTGATAGCTGCTTTAAAATTTTTGTCAGATAATTCTAACACCTCTACCATTTCAGGGTTACCTATTGTTCTTTTTTCATCATTTTGAAATCCTCCTCGTTCTCCCTATGATAAATGAGTTTTTTATTGAAACGAACATTTGGGGTGTGATGTTATGAGAATCTGGATCTTATTTATATCTTCTGTTTCAGATGACTTTTTTGACACTGCTTTAGCAGGGGAAGTGAGGGTCATGCTACCTCATTACTGCCAGGTGAGGGTAGAGTTCTAGGCTTCCCTATCAGCCTTTGCTTGTGGGGCTGGAGGTCGAGTCACAGTATTTTCTGTGGCTTTTGGCTGGAATAGAGTGGTTATTGTCTAAAAGCATTCTTTCTTGCTAGGCCACCCCTTTCTTGGTTCTTTGGCTAGAGAGAAGGGGTTTTTAACTGGGGTTTTTTGTGCCTGTATTCACTGGTGTTTCTAGATCGCTGGGTTCTTCAGCTCCAAACCTGGGAAATGTGAGGCATAACCCCACTGCCCCCACGAAAACTCAATTATTTGTTGTTGCTTATGTCCCAAGGCCCATAGCTCGTTAGCATTTTCTTTCTACCTTTCAGAGTCCTCTTATGTTTGTCTTATTTATAATATCCAGGGGTTTTCAGTTGTACTTAGCAGAAAGAATAGGAAAAAGTATATCTATGTCATCTCTGAAGTGGAAATCTTTCATCCCTTTTGACCCAATGATAAATGAGCAAAAATATTGAATCGTGGCAATAAATAGATATGGCCTTGAGATCAAAACCATCATTTCTAGCTCCACAGTTTCAGATGGTGCTTTGTAAAACTCTCCAGTTCTGACACTTACCCTCACTTTATGTCCCTCGACTGCACATATCTGATGGCCCTCTTTACCTATAATCCATTACCACCTGAGAGCTATCACATTTAAATATAATATAAAAAATTAACAGTGCACTTGCTTCTCTTCCATCTTCAGGTTCCATTGGTTTCTTTCCCCGGTGTTGCACTTTCTGTTCTCAGAGCCCCCCTCCTCCCACATAGCCAGGGTCAGAAGCTCAGCGCTGCTGTGGTGATGGCCCCCTCCCTCCCCCATTGCTCCAGTCCACACTGTCACCAAATCTGTTCCTCTTTAACATTCTTTCTCACACCCATGGGTTGCCTTTCATGTCTAATGCTATCACATTAGCCAAGATCTTTAACTTAACTACGGAAATATTTTCTTCCATGTTCCCTCTGTTGCCATCGGAGTCCTGCTCTGATTCATTCTATAACATAGACCATCCTTCCTGAGCCAAATGATCATTTAGGTCTTAGCTTACCAATTCCCCACCTCTGTGCCTTGGCTTATGCAGCACACACCCCGCCCTTCTTATCTCCAAATATTCACGAGTTATGCTGTTTTGGGGAACAGACAAAGGAAACTCTTCTGAAGAGTCCCTCCTGATCCTACCAGCCAAAGGCAACCCTCTACCTCAGACCACACGTGCACTTTGTTAGTAACTTCCTATTGTTTTGTGTTATATGTAACATCTCCTTGAGAACAGAAACTCATCTTATTTATCTTCGTTTTTCCTAGAGTTTCACCCCAAACATCTCCTGTGGTAGTTCTTAAAGTTGTTAAATGAATGAATAAAGAAAAACAAAAATAATTCACAAAGCTTGTCTTGACATTTTCTTGTCTTCCTTTTCCTGTCACTTTGTCCCTTTAGTTTCCTCGAAGTGACAATATTCAATCCCAATGACTCACAAATATATTAAACCTCATGAGAGGACCTTGCCAAGTGAAGAAAGGGCCCTTGAGATTAAATATCTCCTAATAGGGATGAGGAAGCCAAGAGATAAAATGTTTCTTCTGACACAGGTGAGAAGAGGCAACTCTGTTTCTGTTTGTGAAAAGTATAAGTGAAGTACAGGGCCTAAGATGACACAGTCGGTGACAGAGAACATCATCATCTAACTCCGTGGCTTCCAAGTTGTCTCTAGGCAACCACAATACAGCCACATTAATATATCAGTTCAAATATGTAACTTGAGAAGAGCACATAACCTCTAAAGAGAATTGCAGACAAGTTTTTTGCTCAGTAATGACTCATCTTAGTAGCTGACTTTTTTTCCTGGATTCAACCAAGGAAGTCTGAGTAAGTTGGCTTTGCCACGTCCCAAAGAGACCCAGGGTAGCTCTCACTCAGCCTTTGCTGTGAACAGAGACCATCAGGTCACCTAAGAAACAGGAGTGTGTGGGCTCCTGCTTTATGCAATGGTGACCTTGGCTTGCACAACCCAAATAGAATGTGCCCCAACTCATGAAGTCAAGGCAATGTGGTGAACAGAGCCAGTGCCAACAAGACATCATTCCAACATCCCCTGGCATATGAAGCATGTTTGGGCAGGGGCACACACATCATAAGCTGTATTTTGGTATGGACAATCTGGGAACTCAGTGGTGACTATGTCGTAGATCCATTAGCTTCATGGAGACAGCCTCTGAGGTTACTTTAAGTCAGCTACTTGTTAAACTTTTGAAAAGTCACTGAAAATGAGTGTCTTTGAAACATGAACAATGGAAAACAGAACAGATGGCCAGCTGTTGGATGAAGCTGTTAAGTAAAGCATTTTTTTATGATGCTATTATGATAATGATGGTTGGTTTCCAATACAGAATATTGTTTTGTTCCAATTGACATCAGTTGGGTACAGTGGAAGTATGTTGGGGTTGTGAGAGTAAAGGTGAGTTTCTTCTCTTAAATATCTCCACTGAATTTATTTCTATTGGACGCACCCCCTGCAGCCTCTAATAATAAACTAGATGGGCATAACCTAAAATGTGGTCCTTATATAAAGCCCTAACACTTTAATAAAATGAGCATTTAGCCTACCATTTTATAAAATTGTTTGCCACTCTAATAATTCAATCCCTACATTTTGTTGAAAGCCTTTCAGTTAATATTGAATGCTCCAAGACCATATGCAAGGAATGATCTTTGAGGCCTTGGGGCTTAGTACTTTACTAGATGCAGTGAAACGAAACAAAACAAAGCAAAAACAAAAAACTCAGTAAATGATTTGTTTGCATGGATTTACTTTGACATCATGCTAGGCTCCCAGGTAAACAAGGTGCTTGCAAGTTGCTTTCTTAGTCACAACAATGAGTTGTACCTGTGTCTTTCTAATGCTTGAATAGATTAGATGTAAGTGCTAGCTAGCTACCTACTCAGAATATTTTGCTGAAGGGTATTTACCCCAAAGATACAAAAGTAGGGATCCGAAGGGGTACGTGCACCCCGATGTTTATAGCAGCAATGTCCACAATAGCCAAACTGTGGAAAGAGCCAAGATGTCCATCAACAGATGAATGGATAAAGAAGATGTGGTATGTATATACAATGGAATATTATGCAGCCATCAAAAGGAATGAGATCTTGCCATTTGCAACGATGTGGATGGAACTGGAGGGTATTATGTTGAGTGAAATAAGTCAAACAGAGAAAGACATGTATCATATGATCTCACTGATATGAGGAATTCTTAATCGCAGGAAACAAACTGAGTGTTGTTGGAGTGGGGAGGGAGGTGGGAGGGATGGGGTGACTGGGTGATAGACACTGGGGAGGGTATGTGCTCTGGTAAGCGCTGTGAATTGTGCAAGACTGTTGAATCTCAGATCTGTACCTCTGAAACAAATAATGCAATATGTTAAGAAAAAAAAAGAAGAAGAAGAAGGTAGCAGGAGGGGAAGAATGAAGCGGGGGAAATCGGAGGGGTAGATGAACCATGAGAGACGATGGACTCTGAAAAACAAACAGGGTTCTAGAGGGGAGGGGGGTGGGAGGATGGGTTAGCCTGGTGGTGGGTATTGAGGAGGGCACATTTTGCATGGAGCACTGGGTGTTATGCACAAACAATGAATCATGGAACACTTCATCTAAAACTAATGATGTAATGTATGGGGATTAACATAAGAATAAAAAAAATAAAATAAAATAAAATAAAATAAAGAATATTTTGCTGAAGAGTATTATATTTAGGGGACAGTTAGAGTTCAAAAATCAACCAATGAAATGCTGCAGACTTTAAATATCATTGTTGTTTTGAAAAAAGGTTGAGAGATGTGAAATTCAGAGCAGGTAAACACAGAGTAATAGCTTGACAGAGTTAGTGATCATTTCTTCTCCTTGCACTGGTAAGAGACATCCCTACCCAGTCATCACTGTGATTTACAATTCTCCTGCACCTAATAGCTATTTTTTTGAACAACAAAAAAATAGATAAATAAAATGAAAATTAGAAGTGGATTGTGGATTCTAAGGTGTTCATATAGTTACATGCAAAAAATATGAACTTGGAAACTCAAACTGTGCACCTTGGTTCTTATTCTACATTTGATTCTCAGCTTTCTGTCTTTGGGGCAGCTTTTTAAAGATGCTATTACATCTCTAGGGCCTAATTCATACGAACATTAGCTTGTGATGGATAAAACAAATGTGAGATCTTGTAATAAATAAATAGCACTATTTCCTATGAACCAGAACACTAAGAGACCTGAATATAAAATACAATATGCTCAGAAATATGGGGGCCATAACTGTGGAAAGAAAAGATGTATCACAGTGAGTTCAGAATTGTGATTTCACAAATGATCCAGACCAAAAAGCAGTTTAAGAAGAGAGCTCTACTCACTGAAGCAATTTCTAATAGGTGATTTGCATTTCTAAAGAGCTCACATGAATTTGTGGAGCCCCACACTGGACCATGCACAGTAAATCTCCTGATTTGTGTGAGAATATTTTTATTATATTTGACAAACAAATATATTAGCGTTTTTATATAATGAGGTAATCATTGGTGTCTAGACACTTTTACAGTCTTTAATGGTATTCCATTCAGAATAAGTTGAAATGTTGAGATTATGACACATTGAAATTTTGAAACACTATCACTAATGTTTACTAAATGAAATTAAAACCTTATTTATCCACAGTATCATCAGAGAATAAAATGAAAATTATAGACTTTCTAAGTAGCTGAAGTGTATCGCTTGATGAGTTTTATGTTGAATTTGAAACATTTTGAATTGAAACCTTAAAATGTATAGGTTAAGCATCTTTGTGATATTCAGGCCAGTGAGAAAAAGACCATTGACTTGTGTGGTATCACGATACAGCATGTTGGTTTCATGCGGGCTTTTTCTTGTTACTTCATCATTGAAAAAGAATTACATTGTGTGTAATTGGCTTTAATATCTTAAACAAAAATTCTGTGTTGTTTATAGTGCCTACCTTACTGGTTTATTGTGAGGGTAAAATAAAAATACATATAAACGCGCATTGAACCTGGTATGTGCTCAGTAAGTATTAGCTAATATAAGTTGATAGTTTTTATAGATAGGGTTCTCTGAGAAGCATCCTCAAAGACGGAGGCTAGTGTGCAGCCTGTCTTTATGAAGTGCCCTGGAGGTCAACGCCTGTGGATGGCAGGGGAAGAAAGCAGGGGTGGGCAGAGGGAAAAATCCAGGGACAGCTCAGTCCCCAGATCAGCTCCGGCTAAACTTGCAGGGAGCCCTGGAGCTGGAATGACCCTTCAGAGCTGGCTCCCATTGGGCCTGGGTGGCCAGGCTCCTTACGCGTTGATCAGTTACTGGGAGTGGGTCACTTGGCAAGAGCATGACCTTGGTGAGGCAGCTCTTCATAACTGAGGCAATCTCTAAAGTGTCAGAGGGTTGGGGCCATGACCAGGATGAGGTGGGTAAAGCAGTGTCCTCCATGCAAAATTGAAGGGGACATCCAAAACTCAGGGATCGAGGTAACTGATGTTTTAAAGCAATATTTTTTAAAGTCAAATTTCGTATTAAAAAAAAAATCCATGGTGAGCAAAATATCAAAATTTAAATAAAGCCAAGCTGTTTGTTTGATGGCCCTGTGATGGAAACAGTCATTTCCAATCAGACAGTTGTTCTCAGGCCTTCACAGGTGTAAGTCTTCACTGGGCAGGTTAATGACAATTGACAATGGGGCGCAAATAGATTGGGCAGAGCAAGGTTCTATTTATAGTCATGTTTTGTTTTTGTTTTTGTCTTGTTTTTTGATTGGAGAGCTTCTGTTAAATTTTCCACTTGGTTCAAAATATGGGGGGGGGAGTATTTTGATATGTGTATATAGGGGAACGTGTTTTGCCTTTTGTGTCAGGATCCAGTATGGCTTCAGAGGGCATGGCTGAGCATCTAAGGCTATCTACCAGAGCATTCCCAGATTCTGGGGCAACAAGTTCATTGAAATGGGATCTGGGAAGCCTCTCAAAGTGTCCTCTAGCACTTTCTGTATTGTGGAACGATCAAAAAAAGCATCCAACAATGAAGTTTTGATTTATAGTAAATAATGAATATACTCAGCTCCAGATTTAAACCTTCACCTCAGGTAAAAAGAGTGACCAAACTCATTTATCACTTATCAGTATCATTTGTTAGTATTTAATATATTAAATGTGGCTGGACAGTAGCTTTTAGTTACAAATGAGTGAGTTGGGTTCTATCCTTTTTTATAAAACAAAACAAAATAAAACAACTGACTGCATACTAACCACTTACCGGTTTCCCAGAATTCTAATTTCCTTCTCTGTAAAATGAGGAAAAGCTAGAATAGGTCATTTTTTCACATTTCAGCCAACTTTCAATTTTAAATATTTGCTGCTTTACCCTTGTGAGGATGATCAAAAGTCGTCCCTGAAGAACAGAAGTTAGTTCGTGTTGTGAACCTAGCAAAATCCTCAAAACTGCACTGAGTTCTTTGCTTCTACCCCCAAATGGTTCCAGCCCATCAGGTGTTGTGAGTGACTGCTATTTCCCATAGTGCTCTCCCCATGTGGTCATCAGGATATCAGCTGTTATTAATTGGTCATCAGGCTATCAGCTGTTATTAATTGGTAGTATACTTATGCTTCATCCTAATGCTCTTCCCCACCAACCTCCCCTGTTTTCTTCCAAACTGCTCGAGATCAGATAATCAGCTTGATATAACTGACTCCTTGGTATTTACTAAAGAGGTGAGAGATTGGGGTGAGGGCGGGGGGGTAGTCTGTGAATTCTGAAACAGCAGCTTATGATATCCTCCCCCAAATCCAGAGCGGAGCAATGGAGTAGATCCTCTGAGAAGCAATATTGTGAATATGTGGTTAATGTTTTGTTTTGTGTGCATATTTTCCCCAGAAGGATTCCTTGTCAAGGAACATCAATCATCATACACTTCGAGAAAAGCTGGTGTAATGTGAAAGTAAATAACATTTGAGGGAGGGACACGGTGGCTCCATAAATATGCATGGGATTCATGGTGCAGGGTCCTCTTTGCTCTCTGCTTTTTGGATTTGCTTAGGATCGAGATGGCCACAGAATTAGCCTCTGGTTTTGTCAAGTATATAGGATTCAGCCATCAACTTTATTATACAAAGTAGAAGGTGAAAGCCAAGTAAGTAACAACTGGTGATTAAGGACTTTTGTATTGCTCTGTTATCTGTGCTCCACAGAACTGAGTGATTATCAGCAAGAACTGCTGCTTTTAATTTCATTGTCTCCAAATGTCAATATGTAACCATGAGTGTGTTGATCCCCTGTTCCAATCCCCTAATCTAAAGAGGAAAAATGGTTCATTTCATAAGTGGTTTTCAGGAGGAAGTAAATTCTCAAAGTGCAAAGAGTGATTGATTAACAGTGTTGAGTTTGTTTGTGGGAGAACTTGTCTGACTTGTTACCCTGGCTGTCTGAGTAGAATGCTTTGCAGAGAAAAAGACAAGAAACACACGCGCGCGTGCACGTGTGCAAACCACACAGAAACGTCAACCAAACAGATCACATTTGGGAGCCCACTGTTGTGACTTCTTAGCCACAGCATATTCTTTTTTTTTTTTTTTTAAGATTTTATTTATTTATTCATGAGAGACAGAGAGAGAGAGAGAGGCAGCGGGAGAAGCAGGCTCCCAAGGAGCAGAGAGCCCGATGCGGGACTCGATCCCAGGACCCTGGGATCATGACCTGAGCCGAAGGCAGGCGCCTAACCATCTGAGCCATCCAGGCGCCCCTTAGCCACAGCATATTCTATCATGTGACTGTTCAGAGCTTGATGTATATAATGTGCTTTGTAATCTTTGACAATTTCATCCTTTCTTTAAATACTCATGTTACGTTTGTGCTGTGCCAGGGCTTCTCAGGCCCTTTCGAAGAGGCAAGAAAGTAAGTCTAATAGATAAAAATTTTTCTGTTTTGTGAAATTCATTAACTGTGGAGAATCTTACCAAAATTACATATGTATTTATCTTTGTATAAGTTGAGTACTCGTTTTATAAGCTAAAGGACTCGAGTGGACATATACAGATGGTATTACACTTGAATATGGTATTTTCTTTTTTTCTTTTGAGGAGACACTTTAAGCTGTGTGGTTTTAAAAAGCTAAGGCCTACACTAAAAATATGCTTCTATATTAATAGGAGCCTATTGACTATACTTAGGAATGCCCTAATAAGCACTCAATGAGCCACATAAGTCTTACATTTAACTATAACCTATATATATTTCCAGTTATATGTTATATATTTAATATATATACATTATTTAACATCAGACTATCTTTTTAAAACTTATTTATTAATTTATTTGTTTGCTCATTATTGGGAGCATAAAATCAGAATTTGAATGATATACATCATTTGCATTGGTAAGTTGTACAGTAGAAATTATTAAGTAAGTGAACAGTAGGATTTGTATAGATATAATTTAATTTATCCAAAGGGCTATCAATAAAAATTAATATAAGATCATATAACTCAATTTATCCAAAATGGCGTGATAATTCAGGTTAATATCACATTAAGTGAAAATAGGCAAATTTACCCAACTAATACATGCTGACCTCTAATCACTCTGTTTTTTTTTTTTCTTATTGTTCTCTGGAGTACTCTAGTAATTGAAGTAAGTTTTAGTAATGTGAAAGCATCATTCAAATCTTGTTCTTATACATTTAATTTATACTTAATTTTGAATTGATCTAGCCCCCCTCCCAAAACAGTAGATCTATCGAACAGGATCACTTTGCTTGCTTGCTTCTTTATCATTTGAACAATGATACCAATATAGTACTTGTACTTAGAACAAATAAATCCCATCTGATTCCATCAACATCCAAAATACGTGTTGAGTCCTGGGTGCATAGTTTTGAGGTCCATCAAGAAGATGGAAACTTTGAGTGTACCTGCCTTTTCCTGGCAAGGCTCTGGCTGAATCTCATCCAATCTGGGTGATCTGAGGAAAATTCTGCAACAGAACTGATTACACTGATGTGGGAAGAGTTTAGGGAAATCTTCAAGGAAAAGTGCAGCTCTGTGGGGCCAGATGGAGCAAGAGTAAGGAGTCATTCCTGGAACCAAGAGAGAACAGTGTTCTGGAGAGATTCTTGGGATAAGAGCAGTGACTAACTAAGCATCTCCAGCAAGGAGGGAACCAGGAGGATAAATATTTTAACCTCATTTTCTTCCTTCCTTCCAGTCACTTTCCAGGGCCTCCCACTGGTTGAACCCAAATGGAAGTCAAAGGACAGAGGGATTGTTGTTGTAATACTTATGGGTCTGCCTCTCAAGACACTAAGCAGGGTGGGTCCAGATAGAGAATATATCTGGAGGGGTAAACAAAGTTATCCAGCACACAAGAATATATTTTTCTGGAGTAACCAATTAATTGAAGTAAATTTTACTTATTGTGAGATATCATTCAAATCTTGTTTATGTGCATTTAATTTATACATAATTTTGAATCATCCTCCCCCCCCAGAAATAAAGCCACTGAAATGTGCTAGTTTCATCCAGAGATAGGCTAAAACTCTTAAGGGAATAGAGAATTCAATCCTTATGAATCCATTTTTCACTGAATCACTTAATATGGCTAGTATAAATGTTGCTAATAATATATGTGGGAGAAAAAATACTCTGGGGGGAGGCTTAGTAGCACTTTAAAGATTTTTAAAGGGTTTTCAGTAAATATCATTAATACGAAATTTGATTCTATCAACTAAGGAACGCCTCTTCTTTATGAAGTGTTTCTGCATGTAGAAAATAGGCTCTGCACTGCAGCTTAGCAAAAGTCCTGCCTCTACCTTCTCTTACCCAGATGTCCTTAAGTCACTTTGCTTCTCAGACTGGAGTTCCTTTTCCTGAAAGAATTATCACAGACGTTGCCTTCATTTCCTCAGGGACTTTGCAGAGAGCAGATGAGACAGTACGTAAGACAGCAACTTCTAGGCTCTACAGTCTATCATATTTCATCGGAGTTGGTAGATCAGTTACTCTTGCTTGAAAAGTACGAAGAAAAAAATCTTTCTTCTTCAAACCATGGAAGGAAGGATTGCTGTCCTTAGTCTTTTTACTTTGACTTTTTTTTCCTTAGTGAAAGACCAATATATAAGTTAAAATAAGTGAGGTGAAGACAGGCCTCCTGCTGTTACACATTTTCCAAAGTCTCAATTGTAAAATATGATAATAAGTTATTAATCAATCTTTGTTTGTTTTAGTAGGGTAGCTATTCTCTGTGGAATTTGTTCAGACCGTATAGGGAAAACCCTTCAGAATCTCCCATATGAAGGTTGCACATTCAAATAATAGCCAGCGTTTGTGGAGTTTCCTTCTTGGCCAGCTAAAAATTCCCTCTGGCTTGGGAGAGCATGAAGTCTTTAGTGAGGATGTCAACAGTGATTTATTATAAGCTGAGTTAATTCTCCCTCAATTTAAAGGCCTTGCATGCGACATAATCACTTTCTTTCCCCCCCACAGAGGGAGCTGCTTATTCCATGATTCTCAAGACAGCTTCATCCAGACACTGGCCATGGTGAGATTTCAACTGTTTTCTTTGGAAATTTTTGTTGTGGGGGTTGGGGCATGGAGTATAATTAGTCAAGTATGGTTCTCACCCAAGAAAGCTTCAATGTGAAAAAAACAAGATGTGTGTGTACGTGCATGAGTGTGTGTGTGTTCTGTGAATGTATTAGTATAACTCTGTGTGTGTCTTTATGAAACTTAGGAGAGCTTCTTGGCAGCAGAGCAAGGAGAAGTCATAAACCCAGCCTTGGGTAATTTACTAGTTAGACTTTTAGTGTATTGGGTTAGTTGTACTTTTGTTCTTTCTGGGTTCATAAACTGAATAGAGGTAAAGGAAATCTGGAGAAGGTTCAGAGATGAGCCCAGGTAACTTCAAAGTTACCCAGTAAGACCCAGTAGCAATATTTAGGTAATAGTAAACACAGAGAGATGTGAGCTACTTGGAGATTTTGACAATATCTTTAATCACATGAACTTCTTAGATGCCAGTAACCCGGTCTTCTCCAGTGTTTCTGAAGACACTAAGTAAAAGTGGAGAGTTTAAGCCATAGCTTAGTTGTTGGCAGTGGGGTAATGAGTATTCATAAACAGCTGTTAGGATTGTGATCCTTACACTCTGAAAGCTCTGGGCTACTAAAATCTGTAATAAGGCAAAATTGACGATTCTCATTCTCTGATTTTATGCCCGTAGACTTTCTACTCATATTTTGTAATCACCAGAACTTTTCTGCTTATGGCAAAGTGGCTTATATCACAAATAGTAGAAAACTCCTCATAGTTTAGACCAAAGTCCTATAGTTTAGACTAAAAAGGAAATGTATTGGAAAGACCCAAAGACAGGTTATGTCATAACTGGACGAGGCCTTACACAGAGTAGATGTCACCTCTCTGTGCCCACATGTTGTGTGTGCAGGACTTCCTCTGTGTCAGACCTCCAGATCCATTCTCTGTCCTTCTCCACTCAGCAACCTGCTCCTGCAGGCTGACCTGTATGAATGCTATCACATGGTTTTCTTGCCCTCTGGGTTTTGGTTGGATTCAGCCAGTGGGGAACCTTGGTAGAAGATTAGAGATGAGGAGAGTGAAATTGAAGTATTTGATACCCTCCAGGAGGTTCACCTCGACTGACTACATCTATCAATCAAAGGACTCCTCTTCTTGGAATGAGCAGATCCAATATGAGGAGCTACTGGAATCTCTCATTTCCAGTTCTAGTAACTTCTCTCTTTCCCCGCTCTTTAGGCCTAGGGTTATTACCAATCCTGTTAGTAAAACCTCCTCAAATTATCTGTATTTGAATGTGGCATCTGTTTCCTTCCCAGAACCTGACTAATATAATCTCTTCATCTCTCTTTGTATGTCTCCTTAAGTCTTTTCTACCTCTGTGCTCACTTCTCACTCGCTTTCTCTCCCCATACATGGGAAAGACTACCACCCTAACCCCTTTATATCTTCTCAGTTCATGTGCCAACAAAACTCAACTCACATAGCAGTAACTAGTGGTTTTGAGTATATCCCATTCTCTTTTCTAAACTCTTTAAGCATATTTTCACATTGAATCCCAACAATAGCCCACAGGTTCTAATATCATGCAGTTTTATAGATGAGGACATTGAGGCACAGAGAAATTGAATAACCTGACTAAGGTCACATTACTCAAGATAGAAGCTGAATTCTAATCTAGGCAGACACATTTTAGAATATATGGTTTTAAATACATTATTGGTAGTTTGGTGCTTGGTCTGGACCACCTTGGGTTGCAAGACCAATACTGATTCACTACAATAGGTGGAGGTGAGAGGAAAAGATGCCTTGATGTGCTTTCTAATGAGAATAGGTACTAGGTAGGGCAGTAAAATTGACTAAAACATTGATTGTATCTCACCAGCCTGACTATGGTTCATTATACTTTTTTAATAATCCCTTGAAAAAGTTACCAGAGATGTTTACAAAATACTGAAACTATTTTTTTTTTTTAAAGATTTTACTTATTTATTTGACATAGAGAACACAGCGAGAGAGGGAACACAGCAGGGGGAGTGGGAGAGGAAGAAACAGGCTTCCCATGGAGCAGGGAGCCCAATGCGGGGCTCAACCCCAGGGCCCTGGGATCATGACCTGAGCCGAAGGCAGACGCTTAATGACTGAGCCACCCAGGCACCCCTGCTGAAACTATTTTAAATCTTTTTGCTAGTTGTATGTTATTGTCCTTGCATCCCCTAACTCCTCTAGACTTGGCTTAGAGCAGACTCAAAGAAGAACCTACCTTATTTAGAATGGAAAAAAAGAATAAAACATTATCTCCTTCTCCTTACAGTAGAGATTTTATGAGTGTCCCCAAACTGCATACTATATTTCCCCCAATGACATTAGGCCTGGGCATCTTTATCAGATTCTTCATGAGAAACATGCAGGCTACTGGCATAACTTTTCTACCACTGATGACTAATGCTTTCTGTTACATGGAACAGAAAATCAAGAAGAGCACTGAAATGGTTTTCAGCATTTTGCCATTCTGTTGCCAGCTTATACTTTTATACCCAGATTTTCTATATAGGCCGAGGTGTAAGATGTTGTTTTTGATCCATGTTTTTAAAATCTCATTCAGAGTCGTTATTATAATTCCTCTGTGAGAAATAGAATGCAATAAATGAACTCTGACCCCCCAGAAGTATAATCTGAAATGATGTACCAGAGAGTATGTCCTAAGATTATACTTAAATTTATACCTTTGTAGTTTTATATAGCTTTAAGATTAAGTGAATCCATGGTTCTACTACTGTAGAAGGGGAAAAGGAAGCCATACTCTCCTGGAAAGATGACATCATCTTACGCTTTATTCCAAGAGTTGCTTTAGGGGGCAATAGAAGCTAAAAAATCCTTATAAGGAAGACAAACTCAAAACCATGCCTTTTTAAAACAAAACACGTATGCATCAAAGATAAATGAACCATTTTTTTTTCCTTTGGTTACCATGTTCATATGTAATTAACACGATACGACCTTTATATCTCTCTCCTGGGGAGTTAGCACCATGAGTTTTAGAGAATGTGTTTTATTTATCATTATGTTTTCAGCACCTAGTATGGTGCCTCACATATAGTAGATGACCAATACTATTTGTTGAATGAATACATGAAGTGTAAATGCCAATACAAATATAATACTAATTCTCATATGTGCATGTCTTTAACCATTTCCTGCCTCAGTGATGATGTAATATAGGACGAAAGTTATATATATATGAATGTGAAGATAGTTTATTAATTTTCCCATGTTGAGTAAAATCTGGGGTCCAGTACTGATTGCCATGATGTTTGGTTGGGGATTTTTGGCATTGAAAATATAAAATTCTTCTTTAAGGTCAGACCTGGAAGTCATGGGTGATGCATGATTATGGCATTACCAACAAAGGGAAAATTTCCAAAGATGATGAAACTATGCAGACCTATTCTCTCATCTCCCATGGGAAGATGCTTATACCAACTTATAACAAGATGAAACTGACATGTGCTACAACAGTTGTACCTAGTGAGGATAATACTAAACTTTTAGCCACCAGCAATTAACTAAAGATAGGACAGTCATGAGGGAGGACATGAGAGAAAAAATTGGTGGTGTGGGGGATTACCATACATATAAAATGTAGATTTTCTGTACTACTGGGGCCTTGACTGGAGAGTGGCCCATGCCAAGTTCTTTAAGGAAGAGGGCCACATGGTAGTTGAGTGAAATTTGATGTTTTGCTTAGTTGTCTCAGACATGTTTACTTTAGTAGAGGGTTATGGAAAGGTTGAATCAATAAACACTTTCTTTTCAGTCAGCAGACTTGCCATGGACATCAGTAGTCATGCTTAAAATGAAACTGGTCTTTCTCCATGAATGGAGGCAGGCATTCCTTGGTTTTTTTTTTGTTTTTTTTTAGGAGAAAATGTGATCCCAGAGATCCTAAGCACTAATTAGGGACCTGACCAGAGACTTTGACACTTTTCATTTTACTCTGACCAAGATTTTGAGTAATGATAAAGGACAACTCAAACAGTAAGATTGCATTCTAATCTTTATAATCATTTTGAAGAAGAAATAATAAGTAAATCATGTAATTGTTTTATGACTTCCATCCTATACTGTTTGGATTAAAATAAATCTCAAAGACCTCTCCAATCTTATAGCGCTAGGTCACAAATGGATTTTGGGTCTTCCACCCTCGTTTTGTCTTAATCTCTCCATATGGGAATCCTTTATAAAAGAGCAAATTTAATTATCCAATATAGCATTGTCTTGCCATATGTCTCTAGTAAAACTAATGCAAAAAAAACCCAAATCCCCAAACTAGGAATTAGGAGCCTGAAAAATAGCCGTGGAAAGTTAAAAACACAAGGTGGAAAGAATGGAATTTTTTTTTTTTTTGAAACTACAACTATCACACAATGAAGAAAAGCAGCCAAATGAAGTATAATTTCAAGCCCTTCACTTTTCTCTTTTCCCAGATTTACCCTAATGATTATGCAGGGTGAGTAAAAAATTCATGCATGCAACCTTAATTCCGGAAGTCATATGTAAACACATGACAAGCTTAGTATATTCTTGTCTTCCGTTGGCGTAGCCGTCTGCTGTAATGCACACACATAACAAAGCCACTCAATAGGGAAGTTGAAAACAATACAATTTTATGGTGTTTGCAGTTTGTTTTTAAAGAACTTTATTTCTTATTACACCTTGGACATCCAGTCACCATTATCAGCCCCAAGAGTTCAGTTTTCTGCAGACAAAAGCTTTTAGACATCTCCTTGGACCTAGTCCAGCTTGACTATAATAAGGTGTTTATTTTATTTCTTCTCCTGTTTTCCTTGTTGAGTACCCACAGTATACAGGTGCGCATCAAGTGCTAGAGATTTTCCCTTGTTCTTGAAATGGAAAAAACTGATGAGGAAGTACTTAGTGAATTGGAAAAGGCCCAAAAGCAGGTGGGGAGGCTGAGCCATGACACCAAGGTTATCATTGCCAGTGAAACCAAACTGGGTAAATTGATCTCTTCTAGGCTCTGGAGTCAGATGGGAGAGGCAGTGAAGGTAGATGAGCCCAAGCATCCAGACCCAGTAAGAACTGGAGGCAGCTGATCCAGATGTGTTGAGGAAGAGATCAACATGTTGCTAAAGGAAATGCTCCAGCATTGATATTACCAAAATAAGTAAAAAACTGTCCCATATCGCATGTTTGAAACAATATATTAAATGCAGCAGAAGCAGTTGAGAATATACTTACAAATTATTCTTTGTAAACAAGTGGGATTCCATAATGATTTTGTTGTTATCTTTATATTTACTTTTACTTTGTCATTTTAATTTGTTTAGTATTGGTGACAAGTTTGGAATAAAGAGTCAGGGTTTTATCCTGGGCTTTACTTCCCTCCTTCCGGCTGTTTTCCCCATGTCTCCTAATGAGCAAAGGCTGCATTTTTTGAGAGCCTTGGAAGGTGAAGATAAGCTAACTGAGGAGCTATGTAAGAAAATAATCTTTTCTTTCTGTGTAAGAAAATAATCATGGGTAGATGGAAAGATGAATGCACAAAGTTGTTTCTGACAGCCCGATAGAGAAAAATTGGAAATGTTCTAAAGTTGAAGTTCAGGATAGAGGTCAAATACATTATGGTACAGCTCAATGGGGCAGCATTCTCAGTTACCTAGAATAGTGAAGTGGGGGCGCCCAGCTGGCTCAGTTGGTTGAGCATGCGATCCTTGATCTTGGGGTCATGAGTTCAAGCCCCATGTTGAGTGTAGGGCTTACTTAAAAAAATAAATAAAAAATAAAATTCCTCACTGTCAAAAAAAAGCAATAAGGTAGAGTAATATGTATTGATATGGGGATCACTTACAATAGCTTTTTTTTGTTTGTTTGTTTGTTTGTTTTTATTCTTATGTTAATCCCCTACATTACATCATTAGTTTTAGATGTAGTGTTCCATGATTCGTTGTTTGTGCATAACACCCAGTGCTCCATGCAGAATGTGCCCTCCTCAATACCCACCACCAGGCTAACCCATCCTCCCACCCCCCTCCCCTCTAGAACTCTCAGTTTGTTTTTCAGAGTCCATCGTCTCTCATGGTTCGTCTACCCCTCCCGTACAATAGCTTTTAATTTTTGAAAAACCTATAAACCAAAATGTTAGTAGTACCTCACCCCCTGGGTAGCAGGATTATGAATGACTGCAAACATAGTCACACATTCTCCCAATCCAAACCCTCCTATCAGATGACGGAGTCTATTTCTCCACCCCCAGACTCTGGATTGGCCATGTGAATTGCGTTGCCAGTGGACCACTAGTATATGTGATTAAATGAGGGGCTTAGAAAGGGCTTGTACATTGGCCTTGTCTTCATGCTTCTCCTGGGAACCCTGCTACTGCCACCATAGAACAAGGCTGGATAGATTGGCTGGATAATGAGACCCTTATGGGCCACTCACCCCTAGGCAATCCCCAGAAGAGGAGTCCCTTAACTTATTGGCAGCAGAAGAACCTCCCAGGGTGAGTCCAGCCGAAATTGCTGACCCAAGGAGATATAAGCTAAATAAATGATTGTTATTTTAAGTCATAAGGTTTTGGGATGGCTTGTTATATAGCAAGAACTAATGGATACCCTTTGTGTTTGTGTGTGTGTCTGTGTGTCTGTGCACGCACACACGTGCCCACATGCACAAGGTTATGTTTCTGGAAGGACATGAACCAAACTGTGAGTAGTGTTTTTCTTTTATTTTGGGAGGTGGAATTATGGATGAATTTTACTCTTGTTTATCTGTACTTTGTTTTTCCTTTTTTTCCTAAAAGAATCATGTTTATCCATGTGATTAAAAACAAGCAAGTAGAAAAAAAAGGAAAAGCCTAAAATTAAAACAAAACAATCTTTTTTTTGTAAATAAGGACTAACTGCTAGGCATGGTAGTTTGCTTTGTCTGTTTTTCCAGATCGATTTTTCTTGACCGCCCTGTTAACCCATCAGGTGTACATGCCCCCAAATGTTACTGTTAAAAGCATAGGAACACTGACAACGTCAAATGCTGACAAGGATGTGGAGCCACAGGAACTTTCATTCATTCTGGTGGGAGTGTGAAATGGTACATCTATATTGGAAGACAGTCTGGTGGTTTCTTATAAAACTAAACATACTGTTACCTTATGATCCTGCAAATTGTGCTCTTTGGTAATTACCCAACCAGGTTCAAAACCTATGTCCACGCAGAAACCTGTACACAGATGTTTAAGACAGCTTTATTCATAATTGCCAGCATTTGAAAGCAACCAAGATGCCCTTTAGTATGTAAGTGGATAAACCATAGTCCATCTAGATAGTGGGATATTATTTATTGCTAAAAAGAAGTGAGTCATAAAGTCATGAAAAGACATGGAGGAAATTTAAATGCAGGTTGCTATGTGAGAAAAGTCAATCAGAAAGCCTGCATACTGTATGATTCCAACTACATGATGTTCTGGAAAAGGCAAAATTATAGAGACAGTAAAAAGATCAGTTGTCAAGGCTTGCAGAGAGGGGTGGGGGATAAACAGGCAGAACACAGAGGATTTTTAGGGCAGTGAAAATACTCTGTATGACATCATAGTAATGGGTACCTGTCACTAAACTTTTGTCCAAACCCATAGAATGTACAAGACAAAGTATGGACTTTGGGTGATAATGATGTGTCAGTGTAAGTTCATCAGTAGTAACGTATGCCTCTCTGGTGGAGAATGTTGACAGTGAGGGAGGCTGAGCATATGTGGGGACAGGGACCATATGTGAAATCTCTGTGCCTTCCCCACAATTTTGCAATGAACCTTAAACATCTGTAAAAGATAAAATCTTAATAATACAACAGTACCCCCCCCCAAAAAAAAAGCATAGGAAAAGTAGATATGGAGCTTATCTAGATCAATACCATTTAACTTTTTCCCTGTGTCCTGGTTTCTTTTTTTTTTCTTTTTTTTTTTTTTCTTTATTCATTTTAGACAGAGAGATAGAGAGAGAGCATGAGCAGGGGGAGGTGCAGAGGCAGAGGGAGAAGCAGGCTCTCTGCTGAGCAGGGAGCCAGATGTGGGTCTCAATCCCAGGACCCTGGGATCATGACCTGAGCTGAAGGCAGAGGCTTAACCATCTGAGCCACCCAGGTGCCCCTGTGTCCTGGTTTCTTTGCCTTCTTTACATTGCTGAAAAATCTGGAAAATTCAAGTGCCTAATACACATGACATTTTCAAAATGTCCATGCTGGTATTTCTCAGACTTTCATTTGCTTAATCATTTATATAGACACAAAACAAAGTTGAGAAGATGTGAATGTTTGAAAAACACTTTGAAGCTTGATAGATTTGATACCAGAATGGTAACACAGGTGACTGAGGAAGATCATAGAATGCCAGGCACAGGGTTGAGTGATGGAGGAAATTTGCAGAAGCAGGAAGACGCTTGCCAGATAGGAGCTGGGTCGACTTCATACTTACTGTGCCTTGAAAATGGATACAGAGCTTATTACACTCATCACATTTTTTAAGGATGAGTGAGAATAAAGAAACCACAATTGAAATGCCAAGCAGCCTACCAGGGAACCACAAATATCTTCTGAAAGAATAAGCTTACTTTTAGACTTTGTATAATCGGACTGTATTTTAGAAATTCCCAGAAGTTTTACCATCTCCTACTTCTTTACCAACTTTCCTTTAATCTCGAATGTCCAATGGCTGTTTTACGGGCTCTATTATCGATTCTCAGCTCATCGAAAGAATATTCCATTCACAGGTAATTTTGAACAGATTTCTTTACTTTTGTCTGAGCCTTATCTTTATAATATCTGTAAGGCTTAATCTTTCAATACCTGTAAAATACTTAGACTGTGTCCTTTCAAGGTGTAGGAATGCACACTTACCATATGTAGGGGGCTGGGCCATTTGAAAAAAAGTTGAGTCTAACAGAGTTATCCGATTATTAGTGTATGAATGGAAGAGCAGGGGAAATCTACTGGTGGAATTGATTTTTGAACAACTTTATGTAAGTCTCAAAGTTCCGTTGTCTTCTTTTGGTTGTTGGGACAGTATCTGGGGGTTGGTTGGGGAATAGGTTTATTGCGCCAAACTGCTGCATGCTGTTCTGTTGGGAACATCTTGAAAACTTCATTGCATGGATCTGTTATGTCAGAGTGTTTGTTTTTTCAAACAATTTGACATTTTGAGCCGTCAGCAGCCTGGAAAGTTTACCTTCCAGATGCAATTCCTCTGAGTGCCAATTTCCATGTGGCCCATTTCTGCCCCCTGCTCGAACTGTGGGCCAAATCAAAGTACCTTGCTGACCACAGTGGCTGTCTTTGCAGTGCAGTTGCCTATGAGGCTTTCTTCTGGCGAATGCCAAATATAGTTTTCTGCAAACTCACCTCACCAGGCTAGTGATGTCTGAAAACTCAGCCCAGAGTAAAATGTCCCTTATTTTCTTCCTGATACCAGGTTCCTTCCTTCCTTCCTTCCTTTCTTCCTCCCTTCCTCCCTTCCTCCCTCTCTCCCTCCCTCCCTCCTTTCCTCCCTCCCTCCCAATAATTGACATACAGTATTGTGTCAGTTTTAGATGTATAGTGTTAACGATTTGACATTTATATGCATTATAAAATGGTCACCCACAATAAGTCTAGTTACCGTCTCTCACTATACAAAGTTGTTACAATATTACTGACTATATTCTCTATGCTCTAAATTGCATCCCTATATATTATGTATTTTGCAGCTGGAAGATTACACCTCTTAATCCCATTCACCTACTTCATCCATCCTCCTGCCCCTTTTCCTTCTGGCAGCCATCAGTTTGTTCTCTGTATCTGGGAGTCTGTTTCTGTTGTGTTTTGTTTGTTCGTTGACTTTGTTTTTTAGATTCTGTACCAGGCTTCTTGTAGGATCTTGCAAGTGAGACTGAAGCCTCACCTTTAGTTCCTTCTTTTTGAACACGGAAAACGCTAACTTAGTGTAAGAAATATCTCCCATCTTCCATTCTGTAGATATTATGTTTCTAGTGTCAGCTACTTTTTGTTTTTGTTGCTGTCGTCATCATCATTGTTGTTTTTTTGATGATTTTCAAAGACATTCTACTTCTTATATTGCATACGGACTGGAAGAATTTTATTTAGAATGAGGAAAAAGCTAACATGGTTTTCTCAGATGAAGATGGGGATAGAATGGTACCTGCAGAAAATGTAGAGAGAGAAAAAGAAGACAATTGTTTGCTTAGAGCTGGGGATGGGAACAGTCATTAACTATAAATGAGCATGACCGATCTTTCTGGGGTGAGCAAGTGTTCTAGTACAGGATTGTGATGATGGTTGCACAGCACAGTAAATTTGCCAAAAATCATTGAGTTCTATACTTTAAATGGATAGATGTTAAGATACATACAATATACGTCAATACAATTGCTTAATAAAGGAAAGGGTGGTATCTGCATAGTAAGATTATGTTAATGATTCTCTATATAAAGTATTTCTGGGACTTTAATACATGCTCAGTAATACTAGCCAAAATTGCTCTGTTAACTTCCATGAAAGCTCGTTTCCATGTTTCCTTATAGAAAGAATTCTTCAGCAACTATTCACACACACACACAAAGACCACCCCTCCCCCAGTGCGTCCCCCCCACCCACACACACTGTACAAATCCTAATCTCTATCTGATTATTTTAGGTGGCCCTGGAGGCACAGAATATCCACCAAAACATTTTCCCCTTAGTCCTTCAAGTTTTTCACAGCTGTCATTTTTACTGTCGGCTTTCCTATCACACAGGATAGCTCATTGACATCAAAATCCTGACATTCCTTCCTTTTGGCACAGATTATATCTCTGAGTCTTATGTGTTAATTTTGCTGGGCTCACTCTCCATTTTACCAGCATATCTCCAAAAGATGCCCATTCCTTCAAATTCCACAAGTACAAACCTGATTCCCTCCAGTTCCCCACCCCAACTTTTATTAATATATTTTTCTCTCCAGTCTTGAAACCTGAGAATTCTTTGACTTCTTTCTTGCTCTCAGCGCATAGAAAATTCCACAAACCATTATGTTTGCTCTTAAATGACTCTTATATCCATGCATCTCTTTCAGCTCCCTCTTTAGCAGTCTTTAAACATCTAATGTAAGGATTATAGTGAGAAACAAACCAAACACTGAACTAATCTCTTTGCTTTATCACTTTGTTCCATGATATCCTGATTCCTTTGCTGGATTAATGCTGCCAAATGTCAGATTTGTCATTTTTCCTCTTCCCAGAAACCTTATTTAGTATTGTACTCAATCTACATCTACAAAAATTTTTAAACTCTGAAAATTTCAAGTCTGAAAGCCCTTGATAGTGTATGTGTGTGTGTGTGTGTGTGTATACATGTATGTTGGAGGCAGGGCAAGTATACAATATCTCATCCTTTTCCAGAAGTCAATGGTATACCATAGTGAGATAAAGGAGCTGAGAAGTCTTATAGCAAAGAAACATTTTTAATTCAGTTTAATGCAGAGTTTGTTAAAGTACTTTGAACATGGACTATTTTGATAACATCTGTAGTATCAGCCTGCTGTGCAAGACTATTGAGCAAAATAGTAGTTTGAGGAATACTATCTAAATATGAGACTCAGTAGAAGAGGAAAAGGACCGATTTGACCTCTCTGTGTCTTGAAGTAGAAGATTTTGGGTACAACTCATTCCATTTTGTCCATGTGCCTGGTAAGTATAAATCTTTCACTGTTGTTCAGTTTGGGTACATCTTTTTGAGAGTTTTCTTTTTCCTCTTATCTTTTGTGTCCTTGAACCCATATAAGACTCTTCCTATAGAAGGTGGCTATGATGGTGGAATTTACTGGGCTCCAGTTCACATCCAGAAAGGATCTGTTAATTAAATTGCTGAAAGCCAATCATGCAGTAACTGCAAGAGTGTAGTGATACAAATGTGGGGAATCTGATTCTTCACCAGGATCTACTCTCTTTTTCCAGGCTCGCCACAGATACTTAAATGTTCTTGGTGTCTGCTCTAAGCCTAGGATATATTATGAAGTGAGCATCAGTTGAGGGGCAGCCAAGGACAGGTATTGGCCAGATCTTTGGTGGAATAAAATGGTGCCTAACACTAAAAGCAAGTCGTCATTCCTACTTAATCTTTCTAGGAAAACAGTGTCACACAAAAACATTTGAATCTATAATTGGCATCTTTAAAGATGCTTGCCATCTGGACCTCACTCAGTTTAATTAGTCATTGCAGGGTGGTGGTTCTCTTGTAAAAATCTTGCACTCCATTAACCTTGACTTTTCACACATTGACATTTCAAGCCCCTTCTTTGCTTTCACATGGTGGAGTGGACACGTTTCCATTTAACGGGAGTCCACCTCAGGGTTCATGAGCCAGATGCTTGTTATTTGGCAAGGCCACTGAGCCCAAGTCTATAAATTGTGGCAGCCAGGAAAGGTTGCAGGCAGCTAAAAATGGCAAGAGAGCAGGAGTCATGGGGCTCACTCCACCCTTCCCCTAGAGATTTCCAAACAGCATGGTGAGCAAGGATTGGGAAGGGTAGCTGAGGGAAATAACACGTAGAGATGAACCTGAGCAAAACTTAAGAATGGGTTCATGCACTAAGGCGGCTTTATTCGGCCGTGGACAGCTACACAGACTGATTATTTAGCAATTTGTGTTGCTAAACATTTTAGACAGCTCACCATTTATTTCTTTACCATTTAAGTGAAATATTGTCAAACTTGGGCATCAGGAAACAAGGCTTCTTGTATTTCAGGGCAGTCCATGACATTCAATACTGTCCTTTCTTACCACTTTTTCCTTTCTTACCACTTACAATTCCCTTTCATTACTGTTTATTTTCTGAGGGTAGTTTTCAAGAGTGGGAGTGGCCATGGTTGGTCAACAGAGTATCTGTTCTACATATTTCTTTTTAATTTGAAGCTGCGCGGCAGAAATGGCCATAAGATGTGGTAAGAACGATGTCAGAGTAGTTACAGAAGGCTAGAAAGTCTTGCCTCTTATGACCCAAGAAGTATCAATCTTTTGCAGCTTGTCAGTATCCTCTCGGATTTTAATTGAAATAGGAAATGTTTTACCATGCCCCTATATTACATTTCTAACGTTATTCTGTTTTATTTTTTACATTTATCATTATGCCTGATTATTTAAGATTTTATTTATGTATTTATTTGAGAGAGAGAGCGCAAGCAAGTGGGAGGAGGGGCAGAGGGAGAGAGAGAATCCCAACCAGACTCTGCACTGAGTGCAGAACCTGATGCGGGGCTTTATCTCACCATCCTGAGATCATGACCTGAGTTGAAATCAAGAGTCAGATGCTTAACTGACTGAGCCACCCAGGTACCCCTCATTATGCCTAATCATTAAGTTATCTTATTAAAGTTATCTCTTCACATAGGGCATTTAATCATCTCTTTCAATTGTTCCGTAATTACTGTATCCATTTAACAAAGCAAACAATTAGTGCGTGCCAAACTACTGACAATATGGAAGATCAGGAAATTTAAGTTCTAAATGTTTATTCACTAGATACTGTATACAGAACACAAAGCAGAGAATTGAGAGTTAACAATAATAGCTTAGAAATAAGTCCACTAAAATATGGAAATGATATCTTTTAGCAGCATTCCAATGTTTGTGCTGAAATAAATCTGTATCTCTGGATGCGCAGATGTTATGCTAGTTATGGATGCAGCTCTAGTATTAGCATATTGATTAACCAATTGGCTAATTAGCTCTAGCTGTGGCAGTCAGTTGCCATAGTCTAAAATTTAAGAAAAAAATGTATGCCAATTGCCTTCTCAAGTAGTCTCCCTGCATTCTTGAAATCTAGAGGCTCATTACTGTATTGTACTAATACAATAGGATCTATAAATATATGCTGGTGAAATAGAAATTACTTGGAGGATATTAAGTCTTTGTGTGTGTATGTGTGTGATTTTTGAAATCAGATTTTCTTTTTTTAGAATAACATGCCAGATAAGTATACTTTGTGGGCATGATGGCCAAGCCTGAGTACGCTTTGAGGTACTGTTACCTCAGGGAGGAGCATCACGCAGCCAAGTGGGGGCCTGTGAGCATTGACTGGCTTGGAGTATGGGCTCAGTAAGGTTGCAGTCAAACCCCAAGATGGTGTTAGGAGGTATTGTCACCACAACTCCTCTGTAATTTTTTACACAGTCTGTGTGTTTTGATGGGGGTGGGATACGGAGGCCCGCTATTGTCTACCAGTTGTCTATTATCATAGTAATATTATAAAACAAACCACATTGAATACAGGTGGCTTACGACAATAAGCGTCTTAAAAATCATGAGTTCAGGATTAGTGGCTCTTTTACGCTGGGCTCAGCTGGGTGGTTTTTTGGTCTCCGATGGGATCACTCGACAGTCTGGCAGTTTGACAGCTGTTAGCCGGGAATCAGATAGCACAGGGGCCTGTGTTTCTCATTGTCTGGCAGGCTAGCCACAGACACGTTTATGGCAAAGGTAGAGGATCAGGAGAGAGAAAGTAGAAATGCCCGTGATCTTTGTGCCTGGGCTTGAAACTGGTGCACCCTCACTCCGTGGCATCCTGTTGACCAAAGCACATCACAGATTCATCACAAAGGATGAGGAAATAGACCCATCTATTTAGAAAATGGAACTTCAAAGTCATATGGCAAAGAGTATGGGAACAGCAAGCCATGAAGATCCTGGGCACTTAATACAGTTAATCTACATCCATTTATCCCTTAGCAGAAACATTTTGATCAGAAAATTTTAATTTTCTCAAACTTTCTTAGATGCCAAGCTGCCTATAACATGACAAAAATACAGAATTAAAAAATGAAAGTTATAAGAGAGATAACTGTAGAGTTGACTTATAATTCTGCCCATTGGAAGCAAGAACAATGCCTTTTCTCCAGTCAATATAACAAATGTGCCATTTAAACTAAAATATCAATCAGTTTTGGAGATTTCAAAGCTTTACATAGTATCGTGTCTAAGAAGCATTGGGAATTTATGATCTATTGTGACCAAGTTCCGGGAGGGCTCCCTCTAACCTTACTGTCCTTTTTTTTGTCTCTGATTTCTCTTAATGTTTATGTTGTTTTCCTTAAAACTAAGTCCTAGTGGTGCAAGCGGAGGAATGATAAACCAGTCAATGGGAAATGAGGCTAGTTTCTTCCAGACTATCAGCAGTGAAATTCTGCTGCTGCTATAGCTACAATTTAGAAACTTGAAATGTTGCCTAGGTTAACTATATTCTGAGTGCCTCATACTTAAACCCACTACTCCAACTGTAGAAGTAGATTTGAAATATGGATTCTATTGATTATAAAGAAATGAACCATCATCAGGGAACTTATCTCACTTTTAATGTTTTTAGTGAAGGGTGAAATTTTCCTCAGAGTAACTGACAAACAAGGTTTTATGAAATGTATTAAGAAAACAATGAGAGTAAGATAAATTACCTGCACAAGGAAGGTAACCAAGTATACCTTTCTGCCCAGACCTGAGGGGTTTTCTAAAACATGACTGTCAGTGCTGAAATGTGGAATGTTTTAGGCAAACTGGGACAAGTTAGTCACTCTATTCACAAACATGCCCTTTGGAAGGATAGTTGATAATCTGGCAATATTTCCTATGGGTCAAACAAATTTGGTTAAACTGAGTTTTAAAAGTATTCTATGTATGTCTTACAGGCATAGTTTTATTTCAGTTTGTATGGAAAATTCTAAATCATTCTACTTTGCTGTTCAAAGCCGAAGCTGAAAATAAGTGAGGTAGAACTTACTTCACTTGTGTGAATATTGGCTAAAGGAATAAAAGTCAATACTTCTGTAGAGTATAAATAGCAGAAATGAGATGTCATTATTTTTAATGATTATTTTTAAAAACCCCTAATTTATCTATTTCTTTTTTACTCTGCCAAATAAAGGAGTAATTTGAAGATTTCTAAGATCCTTCCAGCTAGGATATTCTAGAACTCTGTTTATAATAAAATGTATTCTTCATTAGGAAAGAAAGTACTTCAGAATGCAGACTGACTTTTAAAGAGTTAAATAGTACTGCCAAATGCTGCCATTTTAACAGAACATTTTAAAGCAACGAAGTATACTAACTACTGTTATTGTTTATTTTCTTTCTAGTCTAGGGAAATTTTTTTTCTTTTTAATCTGCCAGAAGGGACCTTTAGGATTTGAGCCTTAACATTGTTCTTAAGACTTGAATTTATTTTTTAATTAGAGTTAAAATAAAAATAAATGTTCACTTTCTAAAGCTATGCAAGTTCGGGGGTGGGGGAAGAAACTTCCTCATCTGAAAAGATTTAATGGTAATCTATGCTGTAAAAGAGCAATTTGAAAAATATAAAACAAAGAGCTTTCAAAGTGGTCAAAGACTAATGTAAAGTGATATATTTCAGACCAGAGAGATGGTGTAACTTACTCCTGTCACTGCTGCCTGTTTATTGTGTTTGTCTGGTTGGCCTGGCAACCAGCTCATGCCGTTTCACTCATTTTATAACGTTCCTGTAAATGTTAGGTAGGCCTGGATTTATTATACACTGTCAACACCTAAAATGGAACCCACTGCTTAACGTAGTTTATTTGGCTGGATGCCTCTGCCCTCCTTAAAAAAAAAAAAAAAAAAAAAAGTGTGTGTGTGTGTGTGTGTGTGTGTGTGTGTGTGTGTGTGTGTGTTAGAGAAAAAGAAAATCCTGTAGTGCCTCCCAAAGAAATGTAGCCCAGGCATAATTGAAGCTAGGTGGCAAAGGGCTATGTCAAAGGAGCATTTGAGCTCAGGAGCTGTTGTGTTGTTGGGTGGGGACATCTGACTCACAATATTTGTGACTTGGGTTTAGAGGGACAGAGGACCAAGAGTCATGTTTATTGCTGAATTTATCATCCCCAATGAAACCAGATGGCCAATCACTGTTGTCCAGCAAGGCCTGTGGGCCGTCAAAGGATGAATCATAAGCCCATTAGAAGTTGGACAGATTTCTTTCCTTCTTAGTAACATGCTCGTTTCATCTGTCTGCTCTATGACAAAGCAAATTTGGTGGAGACTCAAAAAGTACCATCCTGGAAAGGTTACATGTTCAGATAATCTTGACCAAGCTTACATGTACTATTGAGATAGCTAGAGCATTAAGGTGAAACATTCAAAGAGCCATCGTGGGTTGGAAATATCAAAGGGAAATGTGATACTCTGGCCACAACCAATGGCGGCAGACTCAGCCCAACAGTAATGAAAATCACAGACAGGTATCTCTGCTGCCTAGCTCTGGATCAGCCACACGTTGAATCAGTGTCTTATTCAGTGCCTTCAGGAAGGGGAGTTGACTATAAGTGGGAGTAGACTTTTGTTAATAGCTCTGTTCAAAATCAGTGAACAAATCTTTAAATCCTATATTCTTCAGGCTCCTAGGGATCGATGGGTTCATCCTGTTTATTCCTCTATCAGTGTGCATTTCCAACAGGATGATTGGGTGCCGAATGCAAAAGGTTAATAGAAACTGTGACACCTTCTTGTTAGGCTTGGCTTGAAGTCATGTTCTACCAGTCTCGCTCCGAGGTGTGTATCTAGCCATTATTTAAAAATTTTTAAATATGGAAAAGATTCTTTTGAGAAAAATTACCATAAGCACCCTGGCAATTTGAGAACTAAAGCTATTCTAGGTAATTGTGTCTTTTTGTTAGTTGGATAATTATTGTAACTATAGCTCAATGTAGTTTGGGCTTATAAATTTTAGAGGAACATTGTGTTTTCTTTTTTTTTTTTCCTTTTTTTCCTTCTAAGTTTTTATTTAAATTCAAGTTAGTTAACATATAGTGTAGTATCAGTTTCAGGAGAAGAATTTAGTGATTCATCACTTACATATAACATCCAGTGCTCATTACAACAAGTACCCTCCTTAATACCCATCACCCATTTAGCTCATCTGCCGTCCCTCCAGCAACCCTGAGTTTGTCCTCTATAGTTAAGAATCTCTTATGGTTTGTCTCTAGAGGAACATTTTAGAACAGATCAAATCTATTTAATAATTGTATTTTACTCCCATCCCCACATCCAACTTGAGTATTTTATGAGTTAACTCGGGAAGGAAAATTTTTCCTAGAAAAGGACATTTTCCCTTCTAATCGCCAGCCTCCAAACCTAATGAACATGTGGCATAAACTTTCTGAGGGAAAATGGGAAAAACTGTTTTTAAGGCTCTAAATAGGATGTGTGCACTTCAGTGTAAAACAAATAGACTTCAGGAAATTATCTTAAAAGAAAAGCTATATATATGTGTGTGTGTGTGTACATATATATATATATGGTTGTGTTTACTGTACGTGTGTATGAGATATATACACACATATGTATTTGTTATTACATAGTCCCTGGAATGTGCATATTACATGCCATGTAATAGTACATAGTCCATGTTACGTACATGTTCTAAAGTGTCAGGGAAAACTTTCATTTAGGTGATACAAATACATGAACTTTGGACATGTGTTTATCTGTGTGCATATGGGTGCTTCTTTATTGGTATTGAGTGGATAGTCTAAAGTAAGATAAAACATTTTAACTTTGGTATTTCTCTAGACAAAAATAGGATCATGCAGGCATCCCCCCAATGTCACCTACATTATGTAGCCACTCCAGCAGAGGACTGATTGCAGAGTCCCTTTCATGCCAGAAAGTAGACCTGACCAATGTTATTGTCACTGCTCTAGTCAGTTTGTGGATGCCTCAGACCATTATAACTCATTTTGAATACCAGGTAGTCCATCTCACCTGCATTCCGAATATGGACTTCCTAGGTACATTTGTGGTAAAGGAGCCATTTCTGGTGGTGGAGGTCCTACGGCCCGTCTATAGGATTCCATGGCATTTGGAAAGTGGAAAAAAGAAAAAAAGACACTTTATTAGTTAATCAGATAGCACTTTTCATGACAAAATTGTACAATAAAAGCTAATTTGGGGGTTTGATCATTGTGTGTGCAAGTGTGTGTGTGTATGTATTTGTGTGAGTTATATTTTGGAGTGTTTCTGTTTTTTGTTTTTTGCCATGAAATAACTCATTGTTTGAATTTATCCTTACTGGCTCCAGAGGGAAGGTGAAATTCTCAGCAGTGATGGTTTTTGATTCCACCAGTGAGCTGAAAGCACAAGGGAATGACATTCTAGAACAAGCAGTGTAAGAAAGACACCTAGTTTATGGGTGAATCCATTCTTCATGGAACTGACATTTTAACTTTATTATTCAATGAAATACACGTATGTGTCTACTTCTGGGTTTTCTGTTAGTCAAGTTTTTCTGTTCTTTGGCTTATATCACTGGCCTATTTTCATCATTTTTCTTGTCTATACTCAAATTATTATTATTTAGATGAACTCCAAAACAACTTCACCAGTTAATACCAAATCAGATTTTAATTGTAACTAACAAATACTTTTAAAATAATTTTACAGAGGGGCGCCTGGGTGGCTCAGTTGGTTAAGCGACTGCCTTTGGCTCAGGTCATGATCCTGGAGTCCCGGGATCGAGTCCCGCATCGGGCTCCCTGCTCGGCAGGGAGCCTGCTTCTGCCTCTGACCCTCCCCCCTCTCATGTGCTCTCTCTCTCTCTCATTCTCTCTGTCTCAAATAAATAAATAAAATCTTTAAAAAAAAATAATAATTTTACAGAATATATTACTGAGTGTTCTCAATTAAGGGTATGGCCTTATTTGAATCCCTACTTTAATTTCCCCAAAATTTTTATAGTTCTTAGTGTATAGATACCACATTTTCAAGCTGGCTATTTCTAGTATATATAGGGAAATTATTGATATCTGTATGTATTTTTGGGGAAAAAAAGCTTCATATGCAATTCTGTTATGATTTCTAATAATTACTCATTTCATTCTTATATGCTTTCTAGTGGTAGAATAGTTCATCTACCAAGAGTGGCATGTAGTCTCCCTTTTTTGGTGGTCAGTTTTACTGCATCAACTAGAACTTCTAGAATAATTGATGTAATGATAGCTATTCCTGGCTCTTTTCTGACTGCAATGGGAATTCTTCCATTTATGTTTAAGTATTTTGTCACCCATTGATTTTTATCATTCCTATTTTATATTACATGTCGGTTTTTAAATTACTCATTATCTTAGACATATATGGAGAGATTTCTCTTTTGACATATTCATGTGATGTGTTATATAAATAGAATTTCTAGTATTAATCTATTTTATTGTTTTTTTGTTTTTTTTTTTTATTCATGAGAGAGAGAGAGAGAGAGGCAGAGGCAGAGGGAGAAGCAGGCTCCCTGTGGAGTAGGGAGCCCGATGTGGGACTCGATCCCAGGACCCTGGGATCATGACCTGAGCCGAAGGCAGACGCTTAACCGACTGAGCCACCCAGGCGTCCCGTATTAATCTATTTTAAATTTGGGCTATACCCTGATTGGTCATGGTCATTGGTCAATTACATTAAAATAGGAGTCTTTGGCTATTGTTTTCACTAATGCATCCCAATACCCTAAAACATTAGCTCATAGTAGGTGCTCATTCAGCATTTGTTGAATGAATAAATATAAATAAATTTCCAGGAAACATCAATTCCTAAGTGGATAAAATAGCATCTCTTATAAAAAGATGTGTTGCCCTAATAAATAATTCCCACATAAGTTATATTTCAGTCACATAAACTTCCATTATACAATTCAAATGCTTTATTTTGCTCTCGCCATTTTGGCCTCCTGTTTGTTTCTCTTAAGTGTTTGGCCCACTCTTAACCTGTGGTCTCTGTACCACTGATCCCTCTTCCTGGAGCACTATTTCTAGGTATCCACACGGTTAACTCACCTCCTTCATAGCTGTACACACATTATCTTTTCAAGGAAGTCAACCCTGACTTTTCCTCAACCCTAAACAATCCTGTTACTTTGAATATGTTCTCCATGTGGTTTGCCTTTTATCCACCACTCTGGCCATACTCTTTAAAGCATGTATTAGTTGTTTTGTATCCTTCTAAAAGCTATGGACAACACTTCACTGAATTATCTCAAAGTGCAAAAATCTAAGATTGAGCAAACAAACAATTTACAACTCCCTCCCCTTTAGAGATGGAGATAGATTTTTTTTTTATAAGTTCTTATAACTACAGCATTACAAAACTTTGTCCAAACCATGTCAGCTGGAACAACCCAATTTCTGTCTGCTCTGAAGGCTCATTGAAAATGCCACTTTATCCACTTTAAGAAAGAAATCTTGTCAGATCCTATCTGCTGGTCCATCCCATTTTGGTTCTTGGTAGCTTCTTCTGTAAACATGATAAAGAAATGTCTGCAATCCTGCATTAATGACCACCTACATAATGAGATCAAATCTTAATTCTTGGTGACAAACAGAGTAAATATATGGGTAGTTTGTTTAGGCTCTATTTTGAAATGACTAAGTAGCCTGTGAAAACAAAGTTTAACAGGCTCATAAAAGTATGCTGTCTACATAACTAATGTGGACTTTGTTTTTATGTTGCCTATTACAGACTATAAACAGTAACAGTGGAGTCTATCTTTTATTCCATAGAGCTGTAAAATGTCTTGGCTGTGACAACGTGTATATACTAGCCACACTTTGTAAAGATGTTGCATTTATTTTATATGTAAATGAAAGCAATAAACTGTAAAAATACAAAATGCAGATAAACACAGTACACTTGAAATGGACTTAAAATTACATAAAATATAGAGGAGTTGTATTTTAATATGCACATTGTCATTAGAGGGGAAAATTTTCCTGCAGCAAACTTTGCGTGTTTAAAATTGTTCCTTAATCAGCCTCTTATGGAATTTCCGACGGCAGTGGCAGGACCATGTTAGTGGGGCCATGACTGCCCTTTTTAATTATCTCACAATTTGCTCACTGGTTTTGGGTAATTGCAACAATTTGCTTGCAGAAACCTGTGAGGAATCAGATGTTAATTGACTTTGTCTTGCTTAATCAGCCCCTCTCGAAACAGGCTTCATTTTCTTGACTGTTTCTTAAGCTGTGTGCTGGCATCCTGTGATACAGTGGAAAGAAAACATACAGACAGTTGCCTTGGTATTGACTGGCCAAATCTGATTATGAGTCCAACTCTGAATGGAGAGTTTCCAGGAATTAGCAGAGGGACCTAGAGAAAATATTCAGAAACGAGAAATGACACTAAAAAGTTTTTCTAGGATTTCCATTCAATATAGTAAAAAGGTAATGCACATTTAAAAGCAGGGTTCCAAAATCATTCTGCTTCCACTGCTATGCTCTGGAACAATCTAGATTTAATATATGGCCCAATTTATTATTAGAATGACCCATTTGTTTGGCTCTTTGGGATCATTCTGAGAATCACAATCTAGCATCTTTGATTTACCTTCTCGTCTGACAATAATTTCCCAATATCTGCTTTACCTCTCTGCCCTGCCCTTTGCAAAGAGCCCCATACTAAAGATAGCTGTAGAGTGTCTACATTATCCAGAAGCTAGTAGAACCCATACACACACAAAACCAAACACACAACCCTACAGTTAATAGCCTAGTTTTCTATACCCTTGATTCTAAATCCAAGAGGTTTTGTGAGCAACAGGGAGGGGTGAAGGATTGGGGAAAATACAAAGTAACTAAAAGAATACTATTTTTTTCCCTATCCATAAATCACTTTTCATATGTTGGCCACTTTCCTTTATATTGTTCACCTCATTTAATTTTTATGTCTTTCTCATGCAAGACAGTTACTATTTAATTGTTCCCATGTAAGTCCCAGTTTGGCCACTTGATAAGGCACATCTCTGGGTAGCTGCCTTAGTCTCTGTCTCAAATCTTTTTAATCAGTGTTGTGTGATGAGGTAACTGTATAGATTCCAAAATGTTAAGCCGCCCTTGCATTCCTGAGTTGAATCTAGTTTGATCATCATAGACTCTCTTTTATACGATGTAGAATGCAATTTGATAATATTTTCTTTGGAACTTTTGCATCCAGGTTTGTAAATAAGTGAGCATTTCCATTTTTTTTTTCTCCTTCTACTCTTTTTTACGTGGTTTTAGTACCAAAATTATACTGGCCTCAAAGAATGAGTTGAGACATAGGCTCTCCATTCTCTAGAAGATTTGAATAAGATTAGAACAATCTTGTACTTGAACTTTTGGAAAAACTCTCCTTATAAAATGCTGCTGCCCTGTTATTTGTGTGTGTATGTGAGAGTATTTTAAATGTGTGCATTATATTTTTTAAAGTATAAAGAGCTTTTCAGGATATTCTGTTTGAGTATGAAAATCTACAAAGTTACCTATTTTATCTAATTCTCAAATTGATTGGTAAAAAGTAGTTCATTATGTCCTTTCTTTGAAACTTCTATTGTGTGTGTATTTCTGCACCATTTCCATTTCTAATTATTATTTTTAATCTTGCGAGTTTATTTAACAGTCTTTCCAAAAGAATTTGGGTTTTATCGATTCCTTTATTGAAACTTTATTTGTTATTATGCTAATTTATGTTCTTAACTTCACTCTCTCTTTCCTCCTACATTTTAAAGATGACTCTATAATTCTTTTTCCAACTTGTAATGATGGATGCTTAGTTCATTAATTTCTTAAGAAACTCCATTTTTTTATATATTCCACAACTGTTAATATGTAGTGTTTTCATTTTCATTCAGTAATTATATTTCAGCTCTCCATTATGTTTTCTTAGAAGTACATTTTTATTACCAGGTGTAAATAGATTTATATTGTTTTTCTTGATTTTTAACATAATTGTGTTATTTACCAAAAACATGTTCTATATGTTACCTCTTCCTGAAATTTATTGAGTCCTGAATTATGGCCCACTAGCATACATTCAGTTTTCCTAAAGCTTTATTTTACACTCAAGAGAAAGTTGTATTCTCCGACAGTAGATGCATAATTGCATGTTTGTCCATTAAATCAAGTTTGTTAGTTTTGTTGATAAATTTTACTTAAGTTTATTTTTTTGTTTACCACTTATGATTGAGATAGGTATGTTACAACCTCACACTATGACCATGAATTTATTAATTTCTTTTTGCAGTTCTTTTTTTTTTTAAGATTTATTTATTTGAGAGAGAGAGTGTGTGCATGAGTGGGGAAGGGGCAGAGAGAGAGGGGGAGAGAGAGAGAGTCCTCAAGCAGACTCCCCACTGAGCACAAAGCCTGACATGGGGCTTGATCCAGGACCCTGAGATAAGGACCTGAACTGAAATCAAGAGTTGGATGCATAACCAACTGAGTCACCCAGGCACCCCTCTTCTTGCAGTTCTATGCATTTTTTATTTATATATACTAGAGCTAAATTAGTAGATGAAATACAAGTTTAATTTTTTTATCTTATTGATGAATTGAACTCTTTATTACTTGTTATATAATAATTATCTTTTCCTTTCGTCTTAATGCATTCTTTATATGACATTAATATTGAGACATCAGCTACTACCTTTTGTTGATTGTACCCTGAGTATATCTTTTACAGTCCCTTTATTTAAAAAAAAAAAAATGTGTGTCTTTATGCTATAGAAGTCTTTATGAGCTGTTTAGGGATCCAGGTTGGTATATTCTGAATACATATTTATAAGCTGGGATTTTTAAATACAATTTCATTATTTCTGTCTTTTAAATAGCAAGTTTAGTGCAAGTTTCTAATTTCTACTTATCCCTCTCCCTTTCTTCTTTTCTTCTTCCCTTTCTTGCATTCTTCAGGATTGGTTGTGGTTTTTTGAATTGCTGTAGTTCATTTTTCTTATTTTTGCACATTAAAAAAAATTCACTGGGTTTTGAATTCATCCATCTCTACCCTTTTAGAGGTTAGTCTGGAAATTATATCATGAATATTGAATGAAGCCCAAAGTTTAACACGTTGAAATTTCAAACTAGATTTAGAATTATTCTTAATATTGCTACTATGTTAGTGATCACTCCTGAAATTTTATCATGCATATCTGGTTACTCAAGTACAAAGCTTAACAATATCTTAAACCCTATTTTTAGCCCCTTTCTTCCCCCCCCCAAAATCTAAGGCGCTCATAAAGACCTGATATCCTCCAATTTATATGCTGTTAATTTCCTCTACTTTATTACTGTTCTTTAAAAATAACTTTTTACTTTAAGTAGCAGCATTAATATTATTGCTTTAAACCAGATAGTATTTGTCAAGATTTAATAAATGTTCACCACTTTTTCTTACTATTTGTTTTTATATCTTGAATTTTCTTCATATTTTCCTCCTCCTTGAAGTATATTTTTAAATTCAGTCTATTAGTGGAAAATTTGTTTTTTTACCTGAAGATATTATGATTTTATTCTTGTTTCTTAAAACTGGGTTAGCTTAGTACACTATTTTTGTTTGATTTTTATTTTCTCAAGCACTATGAAGATTCCCTTGATTTCTCATTTCTTTTTTTAATTTAAATCCAATTAGCCAACATCTGGCACATCATTAATTTTTGATATACTGTTCAATGATTCATTAGTTGCGTATAACACCCAGTGCTCATCACATTGTGTGCCCTCCTTATTGTTGATTTCTCATTTCTATTGTTACTTTTAAGAAATCTCCTATCAATGCAATTCTTATTCCTTTATTAGTGAGATGTCTTTTCCCTCTGCCTTTTGTGCCACAAATTTATAAATTAAAATTTGATTAATTTTGGGTTGCTCATTTATTATTATTTTTATTTAAATTCAATTAGCCAACATATAGTACATACTTAGTTTCAGATGTAGTGTTCAATAATTTATCAGTTGCATATAACACCCAGTGCTCATTTATAATTAAGGATATATTCTACTTTCCTTCTTCATGTAGTTTTGAGAAATACACCACCATGTGTGAACACGCACACACACAAAAGCCTCAAAACTTAAATTGTGTGGAAAAAAAACCTATTACATGCCTTGTTTAATTTTATATAACTAGATATTTAATATATATTTATTACAGTATGTATGTTTTGTATGTATGCACACATACATATATATCTTAAATATTTTAAACGTGTCATAGTTACTTAAACAAGTAAATAGTGGAAATCATAAATAGCTCTTAAATATCTGGTGCTGTGTGGATGTACTTATTTGGGAGTTTCTGTAGCTTAATATTATACCCAGAAGAATTTTTAAAAAATCATCGCCCTCATGTAATGCTGTCTGAACAGGCCATTAAAACACGCTTGAGCCACAGCCAAGTTTTGCACTACAGGATTGAGATATTCTGAATAAGTGTTTGTGAGTTGGGTTCTTAACTAAATCAGCCCTCACCATGTTGTATGGTTGTGTATGACATTCTCTGCTGTTGACACAGCCTAGTAACCAGTTGTGGAATCGACAAGTCAAGGGGAGCGTGGAGGCTTTGGAGGGAGTTCAGAGAAACAGGATGATGATTAAAGACTAGAAAATCAGACCTTTGAGAAAAGATAAAAGGAACCGAGTTTCTGTAGTCTGAAGAATAAGTAACTGAAGAGTTATTTGGGAATAGTTTTCAACTTGAATGAGGAATTTGTAACAGGTAATGGTGACTGAGGGTCCTCTGTCTCATGAAGTACGGCCTGATGTTACAAGTTTTGAGTCCAATACAAGGATACAGGTTATCTAGAATTTATTATCTAATCACAATTATTGTTTAATGTTTTGAATAAACCAGAGCTGGCTCAGAGACAGTCTTTCTGTAGCTTTACATGAGCACCACCCCCGATTTCCAAGTAGAATGAACTAGGTTTCCATAGTACTTTGCATATCACTTTTTTTTTTTAAAGATTTTATTTATTTATTTGACAGAGAGAGTCACAGCGAGAGAGGGAACACAAGCAGGGGGAGTGGCAGAGGGAGAAGCAGGCTCCCCGCAGAGCAGGGAGCCCGATGTGGGGTTCGATCCCAGGACCCTGGGATCATGACCTGAACTGAAGGCAGACACTTAACGACTGAGCCACCCAGGCACCCCCTGCATATCACTTTTATAGCGGTATCTCCAATTCTCCAAACACTCCACTGAGCACCTTAGTGGAGGGCTTTCCATCATCTACTTCCTATCATCAGTGCCTGGCTACTAGAAGGGACTTAACAGATTTCTGCTAAACTGAGTTGAGTGGATTGAGAATTACTCTACAACTGTTACCATTGCTGTGTCCCACATATCATGGGAGACCTGTCTAACCTTTGGAACTGGAGCACTACAAAATCTTCATAAAAGAGGTGGCATTGAATTAGATCTTGAAGGATACAAATGATTTTTTTTAATTTAACCAGTAAAAGTTAATGAAGAAGGGATAAGTCTGATCAGAGAGTGTAGACTGAGCCGTAGTGTTGGTATGTGTGTGTGTGTGTGGGGGGGGAGTGTAATAAAAGACTAGACCAAATGGAGCACAATTATGAAAAAATATATCAAGCTAAGGAGTTGGAATATTATGATACCCATGAATGTTTCCCAAAGTGTGTTATTTAAAATATTCAGTCTCAGAGATGTTAATGATTTTTACATGGAAAAAAAGTTTCCATATACAGCTAAATTTGAAAAATGGGAACATGAAAGAAAATGAACCAGGTTTTCCCTTGGTAGATTTCTTCCAGTCCCCGAGATACTGAGAAGCACTGTGGATTTCCTTCTTTTTTTTTTTTTAAAGATTTTTTTATTTTTATTTATTTGAGAGAGAGAATGAGAGACAGAGAGCATGAGAGGGAGGAGGGTCAGAAGGAGAAGCAGGCTCCCCGCCGAGCAGGGAGCCTGATGCGGGACTCGATCCCGGGACTCCAGGATCATGACCTGAGCCGAAGGCAGTCGCTCAACCAACTGAGCCACCCAGGCGCCCCAGCACTGTGGATTTCCTAGAGAGGTTACCACAGGCAGTCTTTCCCAAATGTAATTAATCACATGCCCCTGTTGTTGCTGAACAGATCAGCAGCTTGCACAACAGACGAACACAGGACAGAGACACTGAAGACGAATCACATGATCAAAGTAATATTTAAAGAAGATTAATCTAGTGGTGGCACACGGGGCCAGTTAGATGGGAAAAGGGTCCAATTACAAGAGTATTGTAATTTGGGGTGCCTGGGTGGCTCAGTCGTTAAGCGTCTGCCTTCAGCTCGGGTCATGGTCCCAGGGTTCTGGGATTGAGCCCCGCATTGGGCTCACTGCTCCGCGGGAAGCCTGCTTCTCCTCTCCCATTCCCCCTGCTTGTATTCCCTCTCTCGCTGTCTCTCTCTCTGTCAAATAAATAAATAAAATCTTAAAAAAAAAAAAAAGAGTATTGTAATTGAACAGGCATGAAATAATAGGAGTTTGAATTAAGGTCTTGCAATGGGACAAGCAAGATAGGCTTGGATGGGAAAGAGACATAAAAGCATTGAATAAATTTGGTAAGTGACTAGGTTAAGGGCTAGGAAGCCAAAAGAATGAAAACTAACTCCAAAAGTTCAAGCCTGGGTGGCTGGAAGAATGGTGGCACCATTGACAAAAAGAGGGAAGCCAGCCAGCAAATACATTTAGTGCTGTGTGTGAGGTGATAGCAAGAATTAACTACAACATTTCACAGACTTGCATGGCCATAAAAGATCTCACAGGGCTTCGGGTTCATCTTCCTGTAGGCTAGTAAGCTTGTAGCTTACCTATCTCAAACCATCATGGACCTTGGCACAATATTCTGGGAAGAAAGGAATTAAAAATCTTGCCGAATAAGATTTTGCCATGTCCTCCAAACTGACATCATTGTTTTTAATTAGTCAAGGTCTTCTGTCTGCTACATACAGTAATCTCTATCTTATTCATAATGGAGGGTCAGTTGTTGCTTTTCACATACAAACTTTTAATTGAAATTGAAGGTACTTAGAATTTTTTAATCTTCTCCCTTTTCCTGGAGTCATGGCATTTCTCAAACCTTTTATAAGTTGGCATTTATAGTTATAGTGATTTAAAACTTAGTCGTATATAGATCATATGTATTGGATAATATACTAAATATACATTAATAAATGGAAATCTATTGGAAAAGAATACTGTTAAAATGAGTGCTCTTGGCTTAGGAAACTCATACTCTTTATAGTTTTATGAAAATATCATCCCATTTCTTTGTCAATGGTGATCTAGGATCTAAAGGTTTCTGGATTATATTCTTCATAAGGTATAGTAATCACACATGTTTAATATACCTTTTAATGCAATCTTCCAGCTCACAGGCAATAAGAGGGTGCCTGCAAAAATGATTATACAGTTGATTCATTTTAAATAATAGTCTATATATTATTAAGCGTTAGCCACATATAATAATTAAGAATAAACTAGTTGACTAAATGTTTTATTTATACATAAAGATTTATTATTTTATGAGATGACCTAGATTGACTGGAAAGTTTATAAGGCTAAGGTGTTATCAACCACTTCCTCTGTATCACCAAAGATACCACATAAAGGAAACACACAAGATAGAACATAATTTTCTTATTACTCAGTCATATTTAAGACTTTCAAATAAATCATCATTATAAAATGTACATATAATTGGGAGCAATCTGAAGAAATTACCATGGTCTTTTTATTAAAGAAGGAAGAAGCTTCTTAATCGTTTACATAATTTTAGGAATAAGATGTTTATATCCATTTGCATTAATAAAAAACAAAACAGCTAAGGACTAGTGTTCTTCCAAACATTCTTTCCTACCCTCCCAACTTCTCACCTCCCTCCTCATATTCAGGCCTTCACACTTTGTCATAGCCACCTCAGACCTATACTTTGGGCACATCTTGTGCGTTGATTCTTTCCTGATTCTCTCTCCCTTCTTCTATATAGCAGCAATGACAGTCAGCTATATGTAGCTCCGTTTTATCCAGAACTGGATAAAAGAGAGCCTTGTTGGATGCGGTTGGAAGATTGGCATCTATCTGATATGTCTGAGCCTTAGGAGCCCAACCAAGCAACATGCTTCAACTCTCTATCCTTTCTCCATCATGAGTGGCCCACCTGTTTGACTAGACTTTTAACCTGATATCTGAGTTTTACTACATTCCACCTTCGACCTGAGGCCAACCAAGTCTGAAACCCCATCTAGTCACCTCAGGTTCTGAACTCTTGCCCACCAACCTCTCTCTTCTTCCTCAAGGTAAATCTGTGTCCTCTATCCCTTTTGTGAACTCAAATGGATTGCTCAGTTTAAAATTTTTGTATAACTGACTCAAAAAAGTCCTTTCAAGCACTTGCTTTAGTGAAGCTTACCATACCCACTCAGATGGACCACATTCTTTAATTCAACTAACCTATGTTATTGAGGATCACCATGAGCCCTGTTGAGAAAGTCAGACATGTTCAGAATCAAGTTCATTGGGCCTGAGTGTGTATTTCATAGCTCTTTCCCCACCCAAAGAACAGAGAATATGTGAAGGCCAAATTGCATTGTAACCCTCAAAAGTTGTAGTTCTGTAAAAGTAATGATGAACATTGGTGGCAAAGAAGATATTGGGGGGAGAAATCCTCCAACTCTGGCTCTCTTCCCTGTTCAGATTTACAACTTTGGTCCCAAGATTTTGATTTCCCAATCTAACATTCTTTTACTTGTCCAATATCATGCAAATACATTCTGAAGAATGGCAGGGAAGTGAGCAAAACCAGAGTAAGTACACTTCAAAAGTCTACAGAGGTGAATGATAGAGAAAACTGAAAGCTGCCGAGTGCACAAGATTACCAAGAGAGTGTTTGGCATTTTGCCATTCTGGAGGCAGAGTGAGAAATGGACTCAGGCAGATCAGCCCTGAAAAGTCTAGGTGGGCCACCTTAGCTCTGGGTTCAGATGACAGGGCCATTCCTTTGAAAGTTGACTGGAAGAAAACCATGCCCTCTCTTCCTTGTGGAAAGATTTTTTAGCCAGTGGTTTCTCTACAGTCTTAAAATCCCACCGTGCTCATGGACACACACACACACACACACACACAGAGTTGGTGAATCAAGGCATGATGTTGTATGTAAATCCCTTCTGATTAAGCCAATCCAGTAACACAGAAAATGCTACTAAATTAAACATAACTGAAGAGCAAAACCCATTAAGAACTCTGGCACATTTTCCTCACCAGCTTGCTCCATGTCACCACCCTCTCTCACCATTTTTGTCCCTATGCCTGTAGCTTCAATAAGAGGCCTTCTTTCTTTACAGGAAAAAAAGGCGGGGGGCAGAGGAATATTTAGGAAAAAGTCAGTTTGTTGGCGGGAACCATCAAGATGTCTGCCATCACAAGGCCAGTGTTTGTGTAACCTCATTCCTGGGCTCAGAAACATGTAAAAGCACAGAAACTTCTGATAGGGTCCAGTCCAGCTGGATGAAGGAAGGCCCACTCCCAAGGGTTAATGGAGAGGGTGTCAAGAAGGGAAGAAGCAAGATGAAGAACGTCATGAGAGGATGGGGTGATGTTTTATGACTTGGGGACGTGTGAAGAAAGACTCAGTTTCTCCTAGTTCTTTTTTTCTCTTTTCCTCCTCCTTTCCATGGCTTTGGGTTGGGGAGAGCAATAGAACAATTTAATGATGCAGATGCTGTAGTCCTAAGAGTTAATGCTCAGAAAATACTATCTTTTTTATGAAGTTATCCAGGAAAAAAGACAAAGATCACTTCACAGTCAAAGATGAGCCTGAAATCGGTGGTTAATTTTTTCGCTGAAGAGTCAGGTTAATTTATCTTATAAAAATGTATTTATATTTTCCAGTGGCAGGGATAGGTCCTCAGTTCTAACTTTGACAGATGGCTAAACTGTGGATGGTAATGTGTTACTGGAAATAACATAGAGACTAATTCCTTTTTTTGTTTTTCAAATCAAATTCTGTTTCTCCATTAGTTCACATTATTATTTATGAAATGGCATATCTTTAATGTGTTTTTATCATTATTTATCTCTGTTCAGCATTGGCTACTAACAATTTCACAGTAAATTGTCTGTCTCCTTCTACTCACTATATCACAAGACAATCTGTAAGCCAACCCTTACCTCAACCAAACAAAATAAAATAAAAGCCACTAGGAATTCAGCAAAATTTTTGGCAAAAAAAACACTTGGGGGTGAAATAAGTCTTGCATTAACATGCTTGCAGTTGAGACTTTCACATACTCTTTAGTGAATATTTGAGTGTTTCCTCTAAAATATCTTCTTGAAAGCTTTGTCATGAAATCTGATGAGCCTATCATTGAACCTGAGTCCACATCTTTTATCAACCCCAGGATCGAAGCAAGAGGAATGATAGGGTTTCTAAATCACATAAAGGACATTTTTTACAAAATTTTAAATTTTTTCTTTTCTTTTCAATCTGTTCTTCCAATTTGAACCACTCTATTATAGTTATAGCTGATGATTTTTATATTATTATTGTTATTTTATTATTAATGTCTGAGGAACTGCTTGGTAGATCTGTGACTGAGACTTGCTTTTAGTACATATGTGCCCTGGTGGTCTTGTTTTGGTATTCATAAATATTACAGCCAGACTTTTAATAGACATTCTAAACGAAAATAGAACTCAACTGCTAAAATTTAATTTTCTGTGTAAAATAAAAAAAGTAGCAAGAGACTAAAACATTGGCTGGGGCTGGGGCTCATTTGGGGAGCTCCCATAGGCTATATATCACCATGTGTGGCTTTCATTTTCTTGGTGCAAATTGATTTAATGTGCAGCATTATTAGATGAATGATGTCCCCTTGGAAGAAATGATATTGCCAAAGAGATTTTGTTTAACTCTGCTCCTCTACCCCAACCTGACCTTTGTAGCGGTTTTTGATCATGCAGAGACAATGGGATAAGATCTGGGTTATCACCAGCAAGAGGCCCTGTTCTTAGGAAGGAAGCATCTCTTTATCTACCTTTCCCTACAGAAAGATGAAAACTTTGAAAGGCCATGCCTCATGAGCACAAGTAAGGACTCATTGCTTCCTTTTGTTTTCTAGACTGGGTTTTAGTTCTGTATGTTCTCCAATAACACGGTGGAAAGTCTTGCCCACTTTTGCATTAGATAACTTTCACAATCAATTCCCCTTAAAATGTAGGCCTAGGAAACCATCTATAGAGTCAGTTAAAAGTTTGTGTTTTTATAATAGAAAGGTAAATCTACATAACCTTTTATTCCCTGTTTGCTTTGAGAGAGACGAACCCAAAGGCAAACTCCATGTTCTTTCTTGCAGGCGTCTTACAGTGTGGTGCCTAAAGTGCAGCCTCTGGAGCCAGACTGCCTAGATTGAAATCCCAACTCCTCCAGTAGCTAGCTGAGTGACCTCAGGCAAGTTATCCAGCCTCTCTGTGCTTCAGTTTCCTTGTTTGTAAAAAGGAAGTAATAGGATTACCTCCTTGGTTGGGTGGTATGAGGATGTTTTTAAATAAGTTAATATATGCACAGTACTTAAAAGATCACCCAACACAGGCGCCTGGGTGGCTCAGTTGGTTAAGCGACTGCCTTCGGCTCAGGTCATGATCCTGGAGTCCCGGGATCGAGTCCCGCATCGGGCTCCCTGCTCGGCAGGGAGTCTGCTTCTCCCTCTGACCCTCCTCCCTCTCATGCTCTCTGTCTCTCATTCTCTCTGTCTCAAATAAATAAATAAAATCTTTAAAAAAAAAAAAAGATCACCAAACACATTGTAAGATTAGTGTTATTATAGAATTTATTTCATTAATTTTCATGGTCTCTCCTTTTTTTGAATGCACGATTTAAATGTATTTTAATATTGTAGGCTGCCTTAACCTTACCTTGAATGCCGATTGTCTGAATTATTTTAATAAATGACAAGTATTAATCTATTCTGACAGTCAAATGACAAGGCATATTTAGCAGATAAAATTTGGAATTATGGAAAATTATAAAGAGGAAATTAAATAAAAATCAACTATAATTCTACTGAATGAAATAGCTTTTTAATTTTTTGTATATTTATTTCAACCTCTTTCTCAAATATTTTATCGTAGGGTTTATTTTATTTTATTTTAAAGATTATATTTATTTGAGAGAGACAGAGAGACAGAGAAAGCACACATGGCAGGGGGAAGGGTAGAAGGAGAGAGAGAAGCAACTCCCCACTGAGCAGGGAGCCTGATGTGGGGCTCCATCCAGGACCCCAAGATCATGACCTGAGGGGAAGGCAGACACTTAACCAAGTCACCCAGACACCTCTTATTGTAGGTTTAAATTATAGATCCTGATTTTTCTTTTCATTTACAATATATCAGAACTTTCTAAAGTCATTAAAATTCTTAGAAACATGATTTTTAAGGGTTGCATAAAATTCTGTTATAGGTCTACACCATTAATATATCCAACAGGTGGGTATTCAGTATAAGTGAATTTAAAAAAAAAATGAAGTTGCAACTTTTAGTGAGAAAATGGTGTGGCATTATCTACTTGTGAGCTGAGTCAAATGAACACTTTTTAATATCGGGCTTCCTTATAATGCCCTAAGGAGTTATGAAAGCAAAAAGACGGATTCTCAACGCCCCCTTACTCTCCAGATCATTAGGTCTTCATACTTATGGTCACACAAATTTTTCTCTGCTTCTCGTAGAATTTTATATTGGGCAAACCTTGCTCATAATAACAGATACTTGAAGGTCAAAATGCAACACCATGCTGAAAGCTAAAGGCTCTGGGCTTTCTCCCTGCCATTTACGGTTTCCAGAAGGAAGGTATTTCTCATCGCTATGGCTGAACATTCCTTTACTCTTCAAAACATAGGCTAAGGATTTTGAGTTTTTCCTTAATTGTCCAGCTTACACAGTGGTTTTTTAAAAGTTCTTTTGGCTGGAGGGACAAGAAAATACCCTTTCAGACATTTATGACTTTCTTATCTTCATCCTTACTAGGTACATACAGATTGATGAATACATTTTCTAGACTCCCAGTGTCAACATGTGTTTTTAGTATGGTGCCATACCTGGAAAATATATATAAAAAAAAGTGTAGTCCTGGCACGCTTACTAAATTAACAATTATATAATGATCCCATGTGATTAGGACTCTGATAGAGCTGGATGCCACAGCAAAGGTGGGCAAAGAAGATGCCTTGACTTTTCTAGAGACACCAGGCTGCTTCATAGTCACTGGTAATGCTTAGGTTGTTTTCTGAGGGGTGTTGTGTTAGATAGAGTATGCAATGTGGTAACTAATGCCGTAAACCTTTGTGGCTCAACCTATTTGAAGTGTAGTTATCAGCCCTGCTAAGTCTAGCATGGATGTTCTTCATCAGGTGCCCTCCTCAATAGCTCTTCTCCAGGTGCTAAATCGGGAAGTCAGAATCCCTCCATTATGTGATATGCTATCTCCTAGGAAAGTGAAAGCACATTGGGTCTTCTGTATTTAAATGGCAAATGGGCAAGTAGAGAGAGTATGGAGGATCATAAGAGGGCCAATCTTGAAAGTGGTGGCCATTACTTCCACCAACATTGCATTGGGTGGCGCTCAGTCACAAAGAGATCGGCCTTAGCTGTGGGCCCAGCAAAGGAAATGATGTGTTAGACACTTAGCAGAGTCTCTGCGAGGGAGGTGGAGTTTTCTACACAAGCAATAGACAATATTGGTTATTGTAAATGGAATTATACATTTTAAATTTGTTAGTTTGAAGAGCAAAACCTTAGGATTGAGAAATAAAGGAAGTGGGGCTGTTTCTAGAGTGAACTGATATATATTTGACATTTCTATGTGTTTGGTTAGGTTTCTTTATATATTTATCTGTTGGGAATTCAATTTTTTTTATTTTCTTCCTGGAAAAGGAACTTCCTCAGTACCAAATATGCTGGTGCATTTTCTCTATGACCTCAAGCTTGGGAGTTCTCTGAAATTCATACTGAAAGTCTTCTAGGCCTAGTGCTCTATGGAATACAAAGTTGTCTTACTTAAGCAAAATATAAATCAGCCTGTTGATGAAGTGAGTCTAGGAGAGCATCTAGTCTCTAAAGAAAATGAAGGAAGAACACAAAAATAATGTTGCCTATGTAAATAATTTCTGAGAAAATAGGATGAATTAAAAGCTGTCTGCCCATCAAAGAGCTCTTATTTTAGATGATACTTCTTTATGCCAAACTTAAGCAAATTAAATGAAGAGTCCAAAATAACATGAAGTTTTGCAGTTATTCAGAGCTTGCACGTGAAGCCTGCTTCTTACTTTAGAATGTAATTGTTCCTTGCATCTCCTGCTGAAGGGATAAAGTCTCTATACAGAATCCATTTCTCTTTGTCCTGGATGGGATAGCATGTAATTCCTGACCTAAGAAAGAAGCGAAAAATCTAGCTGTCTGTTTTCTGGCCTCTTGGGTTAAAGTCAAGGCCTACCAGCCTTGCTTTCAGGAAGGGTGGTGTTATGTTTTTTGAGGTGAGGTATGGGAAGAGGTGGTGGATGGTTAATATTTCAAAAAGGTAGCAATTGCCTGATAACAGAAAGCAGCATGGACTGTGTCTCGTTACCGCTCATTCTGGAGGTGCCAGATCTGCCACGGACATCGTCGTCATTACGGCTTCAGTTGGCCAAGGTCACCTTGGTTCATGTGTTTTATACATTGGTACCCTTCTCCTTATTACTTGCCAAACAAACCTTTTTATTTTTGCACACGTTTATGTTGATTTTGTGGTTTCTGAAATTGGATTCTGGCTCCTGGAGGCCCGAGTTTCCACGGCAACTGGAGGCCTTATCTGCTACTGGTTCTTGGCAAGCAGACAACCAGGTCTTTGAGTTTACTTTGGATTTTTTTTTTTTGCTTTTTTTTTTTTTTTAACTTTTTCTTCTTCTCCCCTATTTTTCCTACACCCTGTCATTTAAGCATCACATAATTAATTGCGTACATCCTGTGCCACATGCAATTGCCACAGCTTTGAAGTCCCAGTAGATCATTTTATAGAGCAGTGGGCGCCATTTTAAAAGAGAAAAAATAATGAAGACCTGGCGCCAGGGTATGGCTGTGTAGATTTTAGCATATCCTTCTGCAGGTATGATAAAGAAGCCTGGGTACCTTCTGTTTGTTTTTCCGCATTTCCTTTCCAAACTGGCCTTCTCAATATATAGGAAAGACCTCAGAACGGACTTTGTTATTTTTCTCTCTGGAGTTAATTCCTTTTCCAAAACCAGCATGAACTGCCTCATTTGGTGCTGAGGTGAGGTTTTGCTTTTTTTTTTTTTTTTTTTTTTTTTCCTTTTTGAATTGGAAAGAAAAAAAAATTCTAATTTAGCCTCATGTCATTTGGAGGCTGCTACTGGTCCAGCAGGAGCGGAAAAAACAACAGACAAACAAGGAAAAAAAAATACCGACCCCCTTACTTAGACGCTATTAAAGTTGAGCAACAATAAATGACCTCATCATCTTCTTAATGTTTTTGAAAAAATAAATGTAATCATTTGCTTCAGTGAAAAGAACACATTTATTGGGATAAGCTTTCGGAATCTTTATGAAAAGGGCACACTCCCTTTGGAAAGCAGAAATGTGTAGGTTCTGAGGAAGAAGAATAGACTCGTGTGTTTTAAAAGTTGAATTAGCTTTCACTTTTGTTTGTAGAGAGAAAATATATGAATATATATATATATATATACACACACATATATATATTGTTGGCAGTTTTGCTTTCTTCTTAGGGAAAACACACCCACATAATAATCTCTAGAAAAGAAAAAAAAAAAAAAGAGTCCCGTTTCCTTGGCAAAGTAAATGCTGCTGGATTTGTTGTCAGTGGCCAGAACTTCATCTTTGGTACCGCCACATCTTTGTTTACCTCTTCTTCTTATTCCTATTAGCATCTTTGAATGTTTTTGCTTTATCCCCTGGTGGGCCCCGTACACTCACATCCTCCCCATGAGGGCGATTCCATAGGTAGAATCTCTCCATGTTCTGAAATTTTCCAAATCTGTGCCTCATCCCAATTTATGTGATTGGTGTCCCATTGCCTCAGGGAATTTCTTCTTCCTGCCAGAGCAAATGTAAGGAACAAATTCTTATTTGTGTTTGACCTTGGATCTAAGGATTTAGGCTTCAGCTCACACCCTTTTAGAAAAGACCTTTATGGTCAACTTATCTAAAGCATCACACCCTCCATTCGCCCCTCTCACCCTATCTATTCTTATCATGCCTTTTATTATATCATTTTATGTATTTATTTATATAGTTATGTAATGATTATTTTTTAATTGGGTAGCTGATGTAGTCTCCATTACTTAGTCTATAAAATGGAGAGTAATTCATTGATTAATTTATTCAAGAAGTGTTCACTGAGCCTCCACATTGTATCAGACAATGCAAATGGCCCTGGGAAATATGATGATAATTAAAATGACCATAATCTCTTGCCATCAAATTGTCTGTTGTTTAGAGACAGAAAAGTATGCAAGAGTAAAGGTGAGTCAAAGAATTATAAAGACAATGTAACATGGTTTAATAATTGCTCGGGCATGATGTTCGCCAAATGTTTGGCAACTAGAATCCTTGAGGACCAGGAAAGGTGTAAAGGAGAATATGGTATCGAAGCAGAACCAGGAAATGCAAATAATAATTACCTAGGTACAGTCTGGGGAAGGAGTTTCAGGAAAAGGGAATAACATTTCTAAAACCCCTAAACCCAAATGTAAGGGAGAATAGGATATCCTGGGAACACTTCAATCAGTTCTGAATGGCCAGAACAGAATGTGTAGGAGAGGTTGTCAATGAACAAGACCATGAACTGGGTAATGAAAGTCCCTTTATGCCATGTTACAGGCACCCAGTGAATTGATTAAGCAAGGGAAAGACATGATCAGATTTTTATTTTGGAGATAATCAACAAAGGGTCACTTGAAAGAAGAGAATTCTAGCAGCATGAAAAATAGCAAGGGATAGAGGACCAAAATGAAGGTTAGAATCAATGAGCTAAGTGGCTGTGGGGAAGGAAGGCATATAAATGTAAGAACAATTTAGGAGGTATCATGGCCCTCATTAGATATGAGAGAACAGGGAATCTTATGGCTTAGAGTCCTGGATAGATGGTGTCTACTCTGTTTACATTAAGCAATTCTTTCAAGAATCGTATTAGAAAATGCACACTAAAATTGTTTCTTAATTGAATACAACATTAAGATATAAGAAAAAAGTTATAGAACAGTTTATACAAGGAGATTGCCACTTTGTTAATGAATAAGAATATCCTGATAGTTAAGAGCAAATGTGACATTTGAACAGGCCTTTTTTTTTTTAGTTTTATTTATTTTTTATTTATTATTGAAGTACAGTTGACATACAATGGTATATTAGCTTCAGATGTAGAACATATTGATTTGGCAATTCTGTACATTACTCTGTGTCCAGCATGATAAATGTAATCACTGTTCATAACCATACAACATTATTACAATATTAATGACCTTGTTTCCTATGCTGTACTTTTCATCCCCTTGGCTTCTCTATTTTATAACTGGAAGCTTGCACATCTTAATCCCCTTCACCTATTTTGCCTTTCCCCCACCAGTTTGTTTTCTGTATTTAAGAGTCTGCTGGTTGTTTTGTTTGTTTATTCATTTGTTTTGGTTTTTGGATTCCACATATAAGGGAAATCATACGGTATTTTTTCTTTCTTTGTCTGACTTATTTCACTTAACATAATACCTTTTAGGTCTGTCTATACTGTCACAAATGGCAAGATCTCACTCTTTTTTATGGCTGAGAAATATTCCATTGTATATATGCACCACATCTTCTTTATCCATTCATCTATAGGTAAACACTTGGGTCACTTCCATATCTTGGCTATTGTAAATAACACTGCAAGAAACATAGAGGGACACACATCTTTCCAAAGTAGTGTTTTTGTTTTCTTTGGGTAAATACCCAGTAAGTGGAATTACTGGATCATACGGTATCTCTGTTTTTAAGTTTTTAAGAAAACTCCATACTGTTTTTCATAGTGGTTGCACCAACTTACATTCCCACCAACAGTGCACAAGGGTTCCTTTTCTCCACATCCTTGCCAGCACTTATTATTTCTGGCCTTTTTGATACTAGCCATTCTGAGGTAATATCTCATTGTAGCCTTGATTTGTATTTCCCTGATGCCAGGTGATGTTGAGCATCTTTTCATGTGTCTGTTGGCCATTTGTATCTTCTTTGGAAGCATGTTGAATAGGCCATTTTGATATGAAATCATGTACACATGCTCTTTCTCAATCAACTATAGATATTTTTTTCCTGGGTAATATGCAGAACATTTAACTGCATTTTAATCATCAGCCTTATTCTGTCATTTAGTAGCAGGAGGATAAAGGATGGTATAAAGTTTTAGCATCAGATTATGCCATAATTGATAACAGGATTATAAGAAGGAACACATGGATTTGAATTTTGGCAACCAAATTGTTTGCTATCCAAACTGGACTCTTTAAAGGTGAGAAGGCATGCTATTAGTAGTAATACCGGGGCAATAGGTACAGACACATTGGGATATATGATTGTCCTAGTGGGGGTTCTTCTTGGTGTATAAAATGAGTTAGGTTGCTTAACATGTGTGATGATTAATTTTATGTGCCCAAATATTTGGTTAAACATGATTTCTGGGTGTGTCTGTAAAGGAGTTTCTGGATGAGATTGACATTTGAATCTATAAACAGTAGAGCAGATTGTTCTCCTCATTGTGGGTGGACCTCATCCAATCCATTAAGGCCTGAATAGAATAAAAATTCTCTCTCTCTCTCTCTCTGCTTGACTGACTTTAAGCTGGGACATTAATCTTCATCTGCCTTTGGACTTGACTTGAACTGGAACTTACACCATTAGTGCATGTACTTCTCACTCCTTTGGTCTCAAACAGGAACCACTGTCTCTGCTGAGTCTGCATTTCTCAGCCTCCATAATCATGTGAGCTAATTTCTTATAGTAAACTTCTTTTTATACATATTATTGGTTTTGTTTATATGAAGAACCCTAACTAATACACATCCTACCTGGTACCTAGTAAGTATTCCATAAATGTTACCTGAATCAAAATGGCTACCACAGAGTATGTGCAATGCTCATGGATACAATCCTAAGAGTGGAATTACTGGGTCACAGAGTAGGTGTATATTTAATTTTTTAGAAACTGTTAAGTTTTCTAAAATAATTGTGCCATTTTAAATCCCCGGCAACACTGCACAGGAGTTTCAATTTCTCCATATTCCTGCCACCCTTGGTTTGTTAGTCTTTTAACTTTAGTGATTCTGATGGACGTACAGTAATACCTTATACTGTTTCAACTTGCATTTCTCTGATGTTGATCACTTAATATGATCATTGGTTCTTCCCATAACTTCTGTGTTAATATCATTGGCTTTGGAATTAAATAGATTGGGACAGACTCTCTGCCTTTAGCTTTCTCATCTCACAGAACAGGAACAGTATCTATCTCATAGCTTTTGCATTAGAATTAAATTAATCCGGTGAGTATAAAATGTCTGGTAGAGTGCCTGACACACAGGAAAGATCCAACAAATACTAGCTCTTATTATTATTAAACCAGGAACCAAGGCTAAAACATATTTAAGTAGTAGGAATGCCACTAAACAGGAACCCCATGTAGACTATTTCTGGGGAAGATGTTAATGACATGCATTTACTCTTTATTTCCAGAAATAGCAAATAAGAGCATGAGCCCTGAAGAAGTCAGACAAGCCACCCTGGCTTGCTTTCCAGGACCATGACTTCCCACTTGTTTAACCTTGAGGAAATTACTTAACTAAACTACTTAACTTTAGTTTCTTTATATATGAAACTGGGGAAATGGTAGAGTCTAGTCCATGAGGTTGTGAGAATTAAATGGGGTAATCCATAGAAAGCACTTAGAGAAGAGCTTATCTTTTGGTAATTGTAGTAAACTTCTGTTGCGTGCAGACTAATACATGTCAAGAATTAGGGATATGCTGTTGAACAAAATGACATGGACTTTATGCAGTTGAGTGATTCTTGCTTCCTCTCCACCTCTTGCTCCCTAAATCCAAACCCAGGGACTTGCCCCATCTCCACTGCTTCCTCCTTGTTCCCAACTACTGTTTTATCTCACTGGATGACTATAATAGCCTGGAAATTTGTCTGGTTTCTTCCACTCGTGGACCCCAGCAGCCCATCTCCCTACTTACCTGTCTCCAGTGGCTTTCTGTGGCACTTGACCTTAAACCTGAATCCCTTTCCTGGCCCAAAAGGACCTCCAGGACTTGGACCTTGAATCTCTTTTCAATTCCAACTTACTCTACTCTCTGTTTCAAACTATGTTCTACCCATATTGGCCTTCTTTCTGTTTCTTAAGTACATTAAACTCATTCTAGACTCTGGGCCCACATACTTTCTGTTTCCTCTGATTGGAATTCCCTTTTCTGAAATTCTCACTGGGTTGGCCCTTCTGCATTAGTCATATCTCAGAAGAAATGTTACCTTTTCAGGGAGACCTTCCCCGAATACCTGATGTAAGGTGGTTCTTCTCCATCCTTTGCTTCTCCTTTATATGACATCTTCAATCTCTCTGAATCCCATTACCCTATTTTATTTTTCTCAACACTTGTTATTATCTGGAATGATCATGTATAGTTGTTTGTTTACTAGTTTACTGCCTTTCTCCCTTTATTAGAATGCAAACCCCTTAGGAAACACCTTTTCTCATATACTCACTGCTCTAATTTCAGGAACTAACATAGTGTCTGACTCATAGATACACTAGGTAAATAAAATATTTACATATTAATTTATTATATATATTAAATTATATATGTACTATATATATAAAATAAAAGATAGAATATCTCTGGTAAGGAACTGTCGAAAAGCCTTATCACTTCACAACACAAAATAAATATTTTTAGCTGAATTAATCAGCTAATGGAAATCAAGAGCTGGGAAGTGATGGTCCCAGCTTTAAAGTATTTAGTATAAAGATTCCCTAATAATTATGACAATGGGTTGATCTTGTACTTATGAGTAAGAAGCATCAATGTTGTACATCTCTTATCTTATATAACAGGTGTTCTTGCTAAGGATTCCTCAGATTTAAATTATGTCTTGTTTGTTCATCCTAAACTTGAGAAGAACGTATAAAGTTTCAATTAATGGCACATTTCTTACATAGGAAATACTTCCAGTGTGTGTGCTTTTATTAAAAACTGGCTTTTGGTAGAAAGACAACCCAAGTTTTGGAACATGGGTGTGGGCACAGAACCACAGATAGCTTCTCTGTATTGGAACTCTGCATTTGTTTGCTCTGTTCAATGGCAACCAGTGTATAATGAGAGAGAAAAAATCCTGTATTATTTATTAAGCATGCATCTGAGACCATGCTACTTTTTAATATCAATTTTCTTATTCTTCCAACAACGCTAAAAGGTAGATTATATTATCCTCTTTACATCAATGCTGAGAGATTAAATTACTTATACAAAATGACAACACTAAAAGGTAGAAGAGCTATTTTTTTTTTCTTTAAAAAATTACTTCATTCAGGGCGTCTCGGTGGTTACATCAGTTAAGCACCCGACTCTTGGTTTTGGCTCAGGTCCTGATCTCAGGGTCATGGGCTCGAGCCCTGAGTCAGGCTCTGTGCTCAGTGGAGAGTCTGCTTGAGATTCTGTCTCCCTCTGCCCCTCCCGCTCATGCTCGCTCTCTCTCTCTCAAATAAATAAATAAATAAATCTTTTAAAAAATTACTTTATTGACTAGAATATATAATCTCAAGTTTCAAAATTCAAAACCGTGTAATATCTGTGTAGTGTTAAATCCTCTTTTCTTGCCACCATACTGACTACTTTTCATCTAAGGCCTGGATAACATAGAAACAAGGGAACAGATCATGGCCCAAGATAAGTTAGTTAGGCTGTTTCCATAACTTTGGCAGAAGCCATCCATATCAAGCCCTAAGTACATGTAAATTACTTGCATCTACCAGATGTATCAGGGTGTGTGTGTGTGTGTCTGTGCATAACTTACTTGTACATTTGGACTTCCAACCACTAAGTAAGATCACTAGTATAAGATAGATCAGTGGAATTCAATTTTATTAACTATGGCATATGGATGTTTAGCACGTGGCCATATGTTTCTCACAAAATGTAACTTACAATCTGAGCATTATAACTAAACAACACACATCACTGCAATTATTTTTTCCCAGCAACAGTCCATATCCCATTTCTTTCTCTGAGGGTCTGCTTTTAGTTCCATTTCCACTGAAGTCTCAGTTGTCTCTAGCAACACCTCTTTTTTTTTTTTTTAACAAAACTTGGAAATATGGGGTGTTATGTTGAGGCTGAAATATTCCATATTTTTCTTCCATGAAACTCTGATTGGCAACAGTCAGCGATTGTCTCTCTTTTCCAGCTCTAGCCTTGAGCCAGGATCAAAATATTCATGAATAATTCGCAAATAATTAAATTCTTTAGGTTTTGTTCTTGTTCACAGGAGCAAAGTAATTTTGGTCTCCTTATGTATTAGATTATCTGTAAAGGTTATGATTTAAGCAGTTTCTTTTTCAGATGTGATTCCTTTGAATGTGTGGCCTGATAGGACTCTGAGCCGCACAAGGTCTGTGTTTTCTCTGTAAATAAAAGCCTACAAAATTTCAACAAGTCAGCCCTTGTATGCCACGCGGAGAGATTGATGACAAACCACATTATTTTCCCCCTTGACACAAGAGCTCACGATCACAAACGCACTTTCTCAGAACGTTGATTTACTTTACATCCAAAGCATATGAGATGTTAGATGAGTCAGTTACCTCTTCAAAGTACACAACCGTCATGCAGGGAAGCTATCTGTGTAAATTATTACTATTTTTTAAATCTTCCAATAAGGAGAAAATTTTCAAACTAAAAAATTCACTGTTTTGCTGTTTTGCCTTAGTAAAGGCAAAAATAACGCAGATGGTCAACTGTCTACCTAAAGATGTACCATTACATACCAAATATTTGTATTGTTCTTCAAAATCACACATCAAGAAAAACAGTTTCAAAGATAGGTGTCACTCTGTGGACAATTGCATGAATAACTTAAAAGTTCAGAATATCCAAGCTGAAACGGACCTGTGTCTCCTCTTGTATAACAGGGTTTTGATCTCTGTTGTCAGACATAAACAGGGGCCAGTAATGTTCTCTGTCTTGGTGATCACTATATCCTTATCAGGTTATTAGACCTTTATCCAACCTGCACACTGTAAACAAAGTAAACTTTCAAACTCCTGTTTAGAATTTCTTTTATGTTCTACATTTCTAAAATTAAACAAATTATTGTCTTGGAAAGTTAGTGAACCAGGGTTCTGGTGACATATCTCTAAGAGCTACCTTTGGAGTAAATTTTGGCTTCAGGGTACTTCCTCCCCAAAATACGTTCCTCACTGCCCTGCCAAGTTTCCAACATTTCCACATGTCCTTTTTAGTTAAGGCATTGTCACCAAAAGCTGGTGAGGCAACAGAGCCTTTCTTCTAATGTCCTAGCTTTGGATTCCTTTATCTGATGCATTAAGTCAGAGGAGAGAAGAACACTTCTTTAACATAAAAATTTAATATGTAGGAGAAAGATACTCCGATTAGGGAAAAAATGATTCTATAATTGGGAAGGGTCTGAAGAATCCAGTTAAGGGGACCAGAATATCAGTATAGATAAAAGTGATGCAGATGTATTCTAGATGAAGATATGTAGCTGGGGATGTGTGTGTTGGGAGCAGAGGTGGTGCTGAGAAACTGACAGATATTAACAACCTTAGCAGTTTGCTCCCAAGAAAGACTCTGAAAGGGATATAGAAAAATTTAAAATACATTTACATTCTTGGCTTGTCTGCCTAATCTGTTAGGTAGACAGAGTTAGACCTGTGTTATAAACAAACAGATGCAAAATTATTGTTATCCTGGGTTATAACTATTATGATTGGGTTAGAAATATTTCCCTGTGGTCTATTACATTTTTTTTTAAGATTTTATTTATTTATTTGACAGAGAGAGAGATAGCTAGAGAGGGAACACAAGCAGGGGGAGAAGGAGAGGGAGAAGCAGGCTTCCTGCTGAACAGGGAGCCCGATGCTGGACTCAATCCCATGACGCCAGGATCATGACCTGAGCCGAAGCAGACACTTAACGACTGAGCCACCCAGACACCCCTATTACATTTTTAAAAATTTAATTCTAAGTGAATATTTTACAGAATGTCTTTTCCTGTGATTTTTTAAAAAAAATCAACTTCAAAGAACTTCTTGCTTGATATTTTCTTAAAATGTACCTACTATTTGAATTTGCTGAGGGAAATGCTAAATATTCCACAGAAAACTAAAAACAAAATTTAATGTCCAAGGAAATGTATTATATTTTCCACAAATCTGCCCTTTTCTTATATACCCGTGTGTTACTAACAGTAAGGTTGTGCATTTTGGACCTCTGTACCTGGATTTGAATCTCGAATTCACCATTTACTAGTAATGTTATTTTGGACAAGTGATTTTTGTCTCCATGGGCCTCAGTTTTCTTACATGTAAAAGGGAATAGTGATAATTCCTATTTCATTAGAACCGCTCTTAGGATTAACGGAGTAAACATTTGAAAACTGTTCGCCATGGTTCCTGCCACATAGTGAGCACTATTTAAGTGTTTGTTAAATAAATTATGTCATCTTCTAGGTCCCCAGAGCTAGAAACTAAAAATTTGATAATTCTCTCTATACTCTTCTTTCTGAATTATCTTCCATATCACTCTCATAGTTATCCTCTCCTTCCCATTCACTTCTATTGCCTTAGTTCAGACACCATCATTTCTCACCTATAGCGTTGAAATCATCTTCTAATAGATCTGTCTACAACTTTTAATAATCCTTTCCCTAGTGTCATCTTTCTCTAAGACATATTTAACCAAATCTCTTCCAATCATGAATAACTTTTTCATTGATTGACTCCCCCTTACTTTCTCCATTTGTCATTCTTTCTGTTCCTTCAAATAAAACTTTTGGGCTGAGGGAGATCCTCTCTCCCTATGCTGATGACCCTGACGCCAAAACTTCTGCCATCTTGGGGCACTTGGGTGGCAGAGTCAATTAAGCCTCTGATTCTTGATTTCAGCTCAGGTAATGATCTCAGGGTCATGCTTATCCCTCTCCCTCTGCTCCTCCTCCCCACTTGTGCCCCCCCCCCCCAAATAAATAAATGAATAAAATCTTAAAAAAAAACTTCCACCATCTTAAGTGTACTGGACTTGTGTACCCCATTCTCACTCTTGGGAGGCTGTACTGATCAGCCAAATGGTGATAAGATCACTACAGGTACAGAGTCTCTCTCAGCCTGCAGGCCATATTCATTCTCTTTTACTCTGTGTATTAAATATCACAGGGTCCTATATTAGTCAGGGTTCTCCAGAGAAATAGAACCAGCAGATATGTAAAGAGATTTATGATGAATATTTGTCTCATGTGATTATGGAGGCTGAGAAATTCTATGATTTGCTGTCTGCAAACTGAACACTCAGGAAAACCGATGGTGTAATTCCAGGTCAAGCCCAAAGACCTGAGAACCAAGGTTGCTGAGGGTGTAAGTCCCAGTCCAAGGAAAACCAATGTCCCGGCCCAAGTAGGCAGGCAAGTAGGGAGTGAATCTTCCCTTCCTCTGTGTTTTGCTCTGTTTGGGCCCAGATGGATGGGACGATGTCCACCGACACTGGGGAGGGCCATCTACTTTACTGATTCCACAGATTCAGTTGCTAATCTCATCCAGAAACACCCTCACAGACACACCAGAAATAATTTTAAATCTGGGCACTACGTGGTGCAATCAGGTTGACACATAAAATTAACCACCACAGGTATTTTGGGGGAGTTTCACTCTTCTCTAATTGCTCCACTGGTGCTTAGGTGAGGTTAATTCATGGGGAAATAGGTAGAAAACTTATGTTGGCTTCCAGTTTGGGCTCATTTCTGCAACCCAACATTGGTGGTAATAGAACTGATATTTGGAGTTCTATTTGATTTCTCCATCTATTTGTCCATCTGTCTCAAATCCATGAGGAAGTAGTGAGTGGTATGATTAATTGGCCATCCCCAGAAACCAATATTACTGATATATCCCAAATAATTTATGAGAATATTTGTTTCCCAAAGAAGGGAATCTTGCTTACTATTTAGAGCTGATTAATTTCCTTTGGTCCAAGATTTCTCACTCAACCTTAACACTGTTGACATTTTGGGCTGGATAACTTTGTGCAGTGTGAGGCTATCATGTGTACTGTAAGATGTTTAAAAGAACCCTTGGTGTCTTCCCACTAGATGCTGGTAACACTCCTCTAGATGATGATCAAAAATTTATCCAGATATTGCCAGATGTCCCCTTTGGGGGTGGGGGGCAGTTTTGCACTGCTTTCATCTACAGAGCTATGGAGCTACAAGAGAAAAGGAAAATTAGTGGGGAATATGTAGTAATGGCAGAAATGTGGTGACATTCAGGATCTCTCAAGTAATAGAGTCATTCTGATGTCTGTGGACTTAGACATTACAAGAGAGTAGCTGCAATTTTACCTGAAGTAACTGGGAGCATTTTCCCTTTCCGGGTTAGGAAAAAAACACCACATGGCCCATAATTCCTGGAGATTGTCCCATGACTTAAAAAGGAATTATAGAAATGTATGCATTCATGGCCTTTAACCTCAGCCTTCTTAATAATGCCTTCTTGGGGTGCCTGGGTGGCTCAGTCGGTTAAGCGTCTGCCTTCAGCTCAGGTCATGATCCCTTCCCCGCTCAGCAGGAAGCTTGCTTCTATCTCTCCCTCTGCCTCTCCATGCCCACCTCCACCCCCCACCCCCCACCCCGGCACATGCTCACTCACTCTCTGGCTCTCTCTCTCAAATAAATAAATAAAATCTTTAAAAAAAGATATGCCTTATTTAAACAGGGTGATCCCAGATTCATCCATCACTGAATGACTTTGGCAAGTTTATTTAAGCCTCATCTATAAAATAAGTATGGTAATAGTTACAGACATCAAATGACTTTTGTGAGATTACAAATCATACTATAGGTAGAGACCATACTATAGCTAAATACTTGGCATATCTGAAGTGTTCAGTAGCTGTTACTGTTTTTACTGTTGTGTGAACAGTTACCCAAAATGTGGGTCCTGAAGAGCTAACAATGATGAATGGATGTAAAGCCCTGATAAGTATAATTATAGCATCCAACAACCAGTAGCTACATGAATTTTGGCTGAAAGAAATACATAGGCTTTATTTCTAAACCAGTAATTTCCACAGAAAGACATCACACACTGCCAGTATCTTCATCTTGCCTTTACTGGGAAGTCTGACACACAGACAAAAGCTTTGTTGAAACTGGAGTGTATAACTATTCTGCCCAAATCAGTGATTCTCCACCAGGCCTGATTTTGCTCCTCACTCCTGTGGGACATTTGACAATGTCTGACAACCTTTCTGGTTGGGGAGAATGCCACTATATCTAGGGGGTAGAGGCCAAGATTTCCACTAGGCATTTTCTTTTTTTACTTGAGAGAGAGAGGGAGTGAGTGGGAGGGAGAGAGAATCTGAAGCAGACTCGGCACTGAGTGCAGAGCCCTATGTGGGGCTCGATCCCATGACCACGAGATCATGACCTAAGCTGAAACCACGAGTTGGACACCCAATCAACTGAGCCACCCAGGTGCCCCAACATTAGGCATTTTTAAGCAAACAGGATATCCCCCATAGCAAAGAATGATCGGACCCAAAATGTAAATTGCTCTTAGGTTAAGAAACCCTGCTCTATTAATGTGAGTTTCCCAGACACCAATAAAGTCTCCAGGAAGTTGTATTATGATGGTGTAATCACCTCCCATTCCAAGGTTTTTCATGATCACTTAAGTTTTATTCAGGATATACTGTGGATATCAAGTTACCAGCTAGATGTGCAGTCATGTTTAGTTATTTATGACCTTCAGAAGCAGCTTTACTTTTGAATACTTTCTCAAGGTTATTTTGTCCATTTTTTTTTTTTTGATAACTGAAGGACTGGGTTAATATTGTATAGGCCCCAAGTCTGTTTCAGTCCCAAAACTGATACTTGGTTTTTTCCTCCTGAAATAGTTTTGTGACTTATATTCCGAATGTTTAAGCCCAATATTGTAAACTAAGCATAGCAAACTTTTAAAAGACGTGTGCATATAATTGAACATCTTTCAAAAATGGAAACCCTCTGTTGCCTGCTGTGGTTTAATCTGGGATTCCACCTGCGGACTGGCTTATTAAAGAGCCCGATAGGAACCGTGATGGGACAGAGTTCCCACTAAAACTTCCTGGGGAATACTGACAGGAGTCGAAGGAAGGGAAGGCCAGGGTTGTGTTTCTTCATTCCCCCCCCCCTTAAAAGCAGGGAGACTAAAAAGCAATAAAGCAAAAGGCATTTCCTACAGGTAGCCTTAAATCATTCAACACAGAGGTCTTCAGGGAGCGAGCCGGTTCCTCTTTCCTCCCCAGAATGAGCTTTCTGGCTAAATGCTCCTCATCCAGCCCGGAGTGTCTTCACCTGGCTCTCCAAGGGCTTTTATCCAGACTTGTCCCAGCATAACAGCATCCTTGCTTCTTCAGAAATGGGTCTTGACCCATGCATCACATTCAAAGACTTTTTCAATTGCTCCCCAGCGGCAAGAGCAGAGGGCTCTGTTTTGCTTGTGATAATGTGCTAATCTCCAAGACCCAACATAAATTCTCTTGCGTTGTCATTTGTCAAAGTAGCAATATGGAGCTGGGGATAAAAAAAGAGAAGGAGAAAGGGGGTTGGAGGAGGGGGGCGTAGCGTCCTGACAGAAAGAAAACTTGGCCTTCGTTTTGTGTTCCTTCGTGCCGAACTTTCCCGTCCCTTCTTAATCTGTAAAACATCTGACAGAAAGGGTACTGCAAACACCAGTAAATAAATAATTCTCTGTGACTCTCCCCTATGGCTTTTTGTTGGGTCAATGCTTTAGGCAGAGTGTTAAATAGAAGAAGGAATAAAGATAATTTACATGGAAATCTCCAAATTGACGCTTGGTGCTCTGTGGACCTGTCTTCTGCATATTTTCACCACCTGCTCCAATGGTATCAAGTGGACTTTGGTGATTGTGGGAGTATGCAGTGCTGTCCTTGTGATTGCCTTTTAAAGTTGTCCTGGCTTTGCTGTAGCAAAGAATGTTTCACGTGATAGTAGTAAACAAGGTGTTACCTTCTCCCATCAGTATTAACTTGGAGAAAATGAATATATGTGAAATTTTTGTGGTTGCTGTTTTAAGAGCTTTATGGAGGTATAATTTACCTATCACAAAATTCACTCATTTGAAGTATACAGTGCAGTGACTTTTGGTAAATCTACCAAGTTGTGGAAGCATCAATACCATCCAGTGTTAGAATATTTCCACCACCTGCATGAGATCCCTGGTGCCCACTGACAGTCACTCCCCTTTCCCAGGACCAATCCCAGGAGACCACGAATCTACTTTCTGTGTCTCTAGATTTGCAAGTTCGGGATATTTCACAGAAATGGAATCATATACTATATAGTCTTTTGTGTCTGACTTCTTTCACTTAGCATAATGACTTTGAGCCTCATCTATGTTGTATGGGTCAGTATTCTATGCCTCTTTTTTTTTAAGATTTTATTTATTTATTAGAGAGAGAGGGAGAACGAGCAGGGGAGGGACAGAGGGAGAGGGAGAAGCAGACTCCCCGCTGAGCAGGGAGACTAATGCGGGGCTCCATCCCAGGACCCTGGGATCATGACTTGAGCAGAAGGCAAACACTTAATTGACTGAGCCACCCAGGCTCCCCTATGCCTTTTTTTTTTTTTAAATTAACAAACAGTATTGCACTATGATACCACATTGGGCTTATCCATTCATCAATGTATGAGCATTTGGGATAAAATTGTTTTGGAAAATATCAGCAATGACAGCATGTCGACAAGATATTCAATTAGAGAGCTTGTTTAAAGAAGAATGTGTTTCACAGCTGAGGCAAAGAGTATCCACTGTAGAGGCCAGAAAACCCTCAACCCAGTTCTTTGTCTTCAGGTGGAGGCTTCTCTGAATATGCACTTCCAAGAAACCGGAAGTGCTTACTCTAGTCCAGTGCACAGTGGAAACTAAGGAAGTCCCTGGACTTCGCTCAGAGCAAAATTTCACTGATTTGACCAACGTCTGTTTGGCAAATTTCATATGACACATTTCTCTCACTGCCTGGTCAGCACTCTTCTGAGAGTCTCGGGGTACTAAATAAATAGAAAAAATGGAGTTTGAAGCTTCTAATCAAGTTTGAAACCAACCCAATAGAATTTAGAAGGTTCTATGCTTAGGACATCATCTTTGGCGAACTTAATGAGTTAGTTCAGTACATGAGTGATAAAACTAGACAGAAAGCTTGCTAGTTATTCTGACAACAAACATTACAGTGATAAAAATCGCTCGCCTAGATTCCCAAGACACAACTTCCAATGGGGGTAGAAGTGATTATTGGAAGTATTGACATTTTTGTTATTAATTTTATTTTTGATCATAAAAATAAAAAAAAATTATTTTTGTTATTGTGGCCAACATGTGCCAAGTTCACTGCTTGATTTATAGGCACTTTTATACTTCTCATCAGATTATCCTGATTTTATTGATGAGAAAACTAAATAAGGTTCAGAGGGGAGGGTAAAGTTGTTTGCCTAATGTGATAAGATTAGTTAAGAGATGGACTAAAAACTCAAAAGACTAAAACAGGCTGCCCAGGATATAACCATGTTCACGCACAATGCGCACACACACACACACACACTCACAAACTTAGTTTGCAGCAAAAAAAGTTTAGAATGGACCAAAGGGAGACATTTCTTTTTTTTTTTTTTTTTTAAGATTTTTATTTATTTATTTGAGAGAGAGAGAATGAGAGACAGAGAGCATGAGAGGGAGGAGGGTCAGAGGGAGAAGCAGACTCCCCGCCGAGCAGGGAGCCCAATGTGGGACTCGATCCCGGGACTCCAGGATCATGACCTGAGCCGAAGGCAGTTGCTTAACCAACTGAGCCACCCAGGTGCCCAAAGGGAGACATTTCTAACATTGAGAAACATGCATCACTGAAACGCGGTAGACCTTCTAAACTTTTGGAACCAAAGAATTAATATAATGGACTGTATTGGTATAAGGATATCTTTTAATTGAGATGGTGAGTCTGTGACTATAGACAGCTACTTCTGGAATGATGATTCTTTGTTTCTCTTCTTAGATTCAGAGAACCCATGGGTGAGCCATTGAGAATTTGAGCCTTCCTACCTGGAAGTTGTGAGGGCAAAGACAGATTTGTCAGGATTATGTCTGTTAGTGCCTGATGTGGAGTTTTATAAAGGGTAGAAAAATAAGAAGTTTCTTCTATCTCCCATTCTACCACTGATCAGGTTCTAGAAGTAGTAACTTTTCTCTCTCTTTCTCTCTTTCACTCTCCCCTTCCCTCTCTCAATCTTTTTTTCTATGTCTTTCTTTTAAAAGAAATGTTATTTTCTTAAATGACCACTAAAATAAAATTGCAGACCTGAACACTGGTGTTCTGTCTCTCTCTTCAGGCTCCTTGCCACAGAGTAAATGATTTATTTATGAGGACAGAAAAAAACCCAAAATGGGAAGTGACATTTTTTTTTTTTTCAAACATTGTCAACATGATTACTTGACCTTTGAGATAGGCTAAGGTATAAAAAGGAAGGATTCTTTCTAAGGCTTTTCTTCTCAAGTGCCTGACACCAAGTGTAGCTAATTGTCAGCAGCATTTTGAAATTCTAAACCCATTCCGTGAACCTTTAGTTGGAAGCAGACCTTGGCCGAAAATGACTCAAGCAAACTTTCCTTCTTCCCTCCTCCCCTTTTCCTCCCCTGTTTTCGTTTTTTGCCCTCCATCCATTGTATGACATCCAAGATTTCACATGGAAACACCCCATGGGTTGTTTTTCATTGCAGGTTAAAATCAACTTTAATTTTGTTATTTTTCCCCCTAAGATGTCGCCCATCCTATTAAAATGATTAGGCATTTCTTTTGAAGAGTTACCTGAGGTAAAAATCTAATTGGCACATTGGCCACTGGAAAATGATGCCAGAGGCAGGAGTGATACCAGCCAAGCTGATACATAGCGAGCACTCTTAGCAGGGGCTCGATTTCACGCCACAGTTTAAGATACCATGGGCTCAGCCCTGACGACAAAGCATCTGTGGTTGGTTGTTTAGCAAGCATTTGAAAATAGAACTGTGTTTCCTCAATAGAGAGGAACTGACCAACACTAAATATCACATTTATGTACAGAGCAGCCATATATCGAATGACAAAATGTAACAAAGATTCCTGCTCAGGAGACGTTTAAGGCCCAGGTTAGCTCAGTTCGAAGTTTTGGGCTGCCTTTTGTTCATTATTGGAAGCTCTGGTTTTGCCAACAGGAGCCGCAAAACCTTCCATTTAATGGTTTAAATGAAATTATGTTTTACAAACTGGGTTTTCAATGTGGTAATATGATGCATTCAACAGAACTTAATGAGAAGACATAGGAACAGGTTTAAATAGCAGCTTCACATGTTTCCTTAGCAAAACAAAATGGCACTTTACGCTCAGTGGTATATTATAACCGAATCAGATCAGCGACAAAAAGATTGTTCTTAACCAGACTGGCATAAATTTCCGTACTCCAAAAATACTTTATTATTTTTTTTTTCTTAGAAAAAAAAAAAAAAACAAACTTATTCAACACCAGTGACAGGTTGGAAAGAGCTAATAGAGACCCAATGAATAGAAGATATTTCTTTTTACTTTCCCAGCCTTTATAAAACTCCACTTCAGGCAGCAACAGACATAATCCCAGCAAATCTGTCTTTGCACTCAAAACTGCCAGGTAGGAAGGCTCGAGTTCTCAGTGTTTCCTCAAGAGGTAATTGACATATGAGCTAACGGAAGCACGATCTGAATCAGAACTGCTTCCCAGGCTCATCCTGATAGCAGGCTACCTTCTGTCCTTGCCTTTTCAGCATACAATCCAACCGGGTTTGATTCCTTGCCTTTGGACGAAAACACTTTGACATTCAAGGACTTCTATTGAGTGAGAATGGAAGAGGATCCAAAGGTTCCCGCATGGGTTCTCTGAACATAAGAAAGAGAGAGGGAGAGAAAAGGAGAAAGAGGAAGGAAGAGAATGAATAAAATGGGGGAAAGAAAGCCACACTGATACTGTTTTGAGATTCATGTATTTTTTTTCTCTTTCATTTAGATTGTTATGTGAGCTAGGAGGAACTCTGAAAAATTATTATTTTTTTCCTTCACGTAGAGTATAGAATACAGTATCTTCTGTCAAATGACTAATTTATAAAATTCAGAAGAAAAGAATGCAGTGTCAAAATAGGGCATTTGTTGAACTAGTTTTACAATCAGTAAGTGAAGATTTTAGGTCCTTTAGGATCCAACCAATTCAACTTTTGGAAGATGAAAGACTGTAAATTTTAATCCACTCATACCACAAGGGGAATTAGTCTTTTGTGATTTTTTTTCCTTACCTTTTATTTGTTCACTTATGGACAGAATGATCTGTTGATGAATTAGCATGTCTCACAAGGCTCGCTAAGAATGATAGTTGGTGGAAATGAAAAAAGATGTGCCTGTTTTCATTATGTCTCCCATAAACTACCCATGGAGGGACCCTTCTGCTGCATTTGCTTCATGGTTCATAAACTTGGTAACAGAGCTGGTAGCCTATGCTTGACACAGGCCTTAACTTTTTATCGCCTGGAATCTTATACATGTGCTTTTTGGGAATCTTCCCTCTGATTCTCATTTTGACTCTTCTAAGTGAGCTCGAACCTTAACATCCTTAACTGGGTAAAAATATTACATTCATAATAGGGGTTCTCCAAATTGACCCTTTAAGTTTGCATTATTGCTATAGACTCTGTGCTTTGCTCTTCACCTAGGAACTGTATTCACTTCATGTGCAAAGTATGGAAAAAATTCTATTTCTTAAAAATTGGTTGATATCTGCAATAAACCTTAGAGAAGCCTTCTAATTTGGAAGGCTGAAACAATCATGAATCTACTACGGATATCCTTTCCTTGGTTTGGTCTTTCTTGATATGATTAGCATGGAGACCTTTGCCTTAGTAGCCCATCTGTTCTTGTGGCTTATTCCCCACTGAAGTCAAGCCTAATGAAGGATGGCTCTCCAAAGGTTCATAAGTTTGATGTGCACAGCCATTCAAAGTTTGAATATCCATCAAAATTTCTCTGGCCTGGAAATCAGGTTAGAAATGCCATGAGACCATGTTCTCCTGGGAAATTTCTCTGAATCAGTCTCTCTCTCCCTCTCTTTTTTTTCAGACCAGCTTTAAATAAATTATAAAAAAGCTCCCTTATTTCCCTTTCCTTCATTTGACTGGAGTTATCATTCTACAAAGACCATTGTTTACAAATTTAACTTGATTATAAATGTGTTAGAGGTCACTAAATGCTGTCAAATATTGACCTTGAATATCGTTTCAGGTCAGCTTTTTTTTTTTTTCTTCTCAATTGTTAATTACATAAGTCATAGAAAAAAAGACAATGGAAACGGGGACAGATCATCTCTAAGCTGAGCATGCTGGGACTCTGACTTATGTATATCATAAATTCAAGACAGCCAGTGAACATTTACATTTACAGAAAAACACAAATTATCATATTTCCAAAATAAATTATGTCCCTTCACCTGAATTGCACTTACTGACATGTTTATATGGGCCATGTGCTAAGGTGGTTCTTGCTCTGTCAAATGGTCAAATCTAAGTGATCTGCAAAACTCCTCTGCCAAAATTTAGAAGTCTCCTTTGGGCCTTTTCTTTATTATTGCAGTTTCAAGAAATACACGATGATCCTTAAAATGTATACAAATTTACATAAACCACATGATAAGTATAGTTGGTATGCCTTTTATGCTGCTTTATTTAGATATAAAAGTTGATATTATAAATAGAAATTAAATTTTAAAAGATATGGACTATGAATAATATGGAGAAAGTAGATTTGAAGTAAAATATTTTATCACTCTACTTTATTTCTTTATTCATTTTAATTAATTTTATTTTAATTATTTTATTATTTATTTTAATTTTACTTAGATCTAGGAGCAGTAAAAAATCTACATTTCTTTACTATGGTAGAAAAATGACATAACTTTGGGGAAAATTATTTCGAAATCACATACACTATTAGATTATGTTGACCTAAGTAAAATTTAAATTTTAAAATGTGATAGAAAAAGTATTGGCTTTACGCTCTTTGAAGATAGAAATAAAATAAACTTAGGCTTTTTTTTTTAAGATTTTGTTTATTTGACAGAGAGAGATACAGTGAGAGAGGGAACACAAGCAGGGGGAGTGGGAGAGGGAGAGAGAGAAGCAGGCTTCCCACTGAACAGGGAGCCCGATGCGGGGCTAGATCCCAGGAGCCACCCAGGCCGACTGAGCCACCCAGGTGCCCATAAACTTAGGCTCTTAACAAAGACCCTTATACCTAAATAACCAGTTAGCTTAGAAAATGCAATCAGAAGGGTGAGTAATGATTTTACTAGGTTTTTAAGACCTTGCTTAGGGTATATATTCTGCTTTAGTCCTTACCCTGAGAAATTAAAATTATTGCAGAACGTTGAGGTTTATTGACATTGGGGCTATGATATTTCATAAAAGTCTTTGGCACTTACTATTTGGAACTGAGGTACATCATTTGACTTATTTTTTGCTTAAGCTTTCTTATATCTTAACAGAGAACAAAAAACGAGCAGATGGTTTTCAAGAAAGACTAATCCATTTTTAGGTTTTTATATCGCTGAGTGATTTTCTCTCATATGTTGTTATTCTTATAAGATTAAGGGGCAAATAGGAAGTTTATTGTGATTCAGCGGGAGTGAAATCTGAGTATTATCATGTTAAACATTACCAATAATTTCAAGAAAGCAGTTATTCCAAAATATACTTTTTGATTAATAAATTCTGAAATATTAGTTGGGATATTCTGATTATGTTGAACAAAATTCAGATGGATTCATAAGATGAAAGTAAATTTCATCAGGAAAATACTCTTTTCAATGTAGAGAAACAATTCAGTTTTCCTAAACAGATACACAAACCAAAAAAGTCTGGCATTCAAAAATCCCTTCTTTTGATTTCCCTCTTCTTGACTTCTGTCTCACTACTCACACCAAATATTACCACTGCACACAATTTTCAAATCAGCTTGTCTTCATGTATTAAAAAAGGACCTGTCTTTTTGCTCTTGATTGATGCTTCATTTGGAAGGATGAGTGCCCTCAGTCTTAGGATAGCCTCCTTCTTAGGACCTGAGTTAAAGTACTTGGGGAAATTGCCCTGAGGATGTCCTAGTCTGGTTCCAGACAAAAGCACATACTCTGTTTATTTTCTTAAGAGTAATTTGCTTCAACAAATTATATAAATGTACTGAATTACATGTTTACATAGTAAATTAAATAATAATAATACTCAAATTCCAAGATAAGATGCTAATTGCAGCTTCCAAAATATACCTTAAAATAATTATTTTCTCTATCTAATAATTATTATCAAATTATCTGGTGCCTACTCTACCTCACATAACAAGAAAAGTAAAACTTAGGTATGTCTAAGCGAAGAAAAAAAAAAGATCACATCCAAATAGCCCCTTTAAGTTTATAACACATGAGTATTTTCATGCTGATGGTAGAACTGATTGGAAACTCAAATGATTTTTTTTATGAAGTATGGTTTTATTTTTACATCATTTCTAAGGAAAATCTTAACTCTTTAAAGCCTTTTATGTAATATTTTGCATTTATAGTCATTTAAAGTTTAGTGAACACTAATAATGCAAAATGAACCATAAGGACCTGAATTTCAGATAAAAATACTGAATTGAAGTAAGATGTTTGTATAAAAGATATATACAGGGACCTAATATTTGCATTTAGGTTTTGAAATAATATATTGAAGCAAGTTATTGGTTCAAGACCATCAACAGTCCTTTAAATACAATGGTATTCCTTCTACTTGCCTTAAAAGTTGCAACTCAGAGTTCCAATGTTATATCTCCCCAATTAAATGGCTTAATTTAATGAAAAGTTTCCTTCAAAATTAGCAAATTTATAAGATGTCTCCCCCTGCGTGCTCTTTACTTAAAACCATCTAGAGTTACAACTGAAGTCTAAAAGATCCATTTTTTAAAATAATTTACTGCTTAATTAATGTATTTTATTCTACATTGTAAGTAAAAGATGTATTTTGTTGACTATGAAAAAATTCTCTATGCCATGTTGCATTTTTTTTTCAGTTTTATAGACACGTTTCATTTTTAATTCTATCAGCATTTGGTTGGCTAGCAATTCACAGACAAAATGACTTAAGTGTCAAATTGCCTTTTGTCACGCATAAAGCCTATGAACTCATTACATGTGAGAGATAACTGAGCAACGCTACCACATATGGGAAGGAGGAGGCATGGACGCACTTTCAACGTCCTGACAGTATCCTGATGAACTGGGAATGGGCCCTAGGAAGAGTGAAGACAGAAAAATGGCTCCCCTTGGAAGAGGTTAAGAATTTCTCTAATAACAGAATGAGTGAGCAAATCAAGAGAATCACAGCTCTGCTACTGTTTAAAAGACTCTAGATAACAATGTAAACATGTCAGGGCAAGAACCATTTATTTCCTCTATTATCCTACTGGGTAAAAAGTTGGTTTGGTGCAGTGAACAGAAGTCCTTTCAAACATCTTGGTTTTTCCCTTGCGTTTAATGTCTCCCAATCTATTAAAGGCATTTAGTATATTTCTCTCAGAGAATAAGGTGCATCAAGAAGTACATTGTTAAATGCTTCCTGATAATGGCTTAAAAAATTACAACTCAAAAAATGGAATGTCTTCTTCCCTAGGAGTAATTTTTTGAAATGACATGAATGAAAAGATGGGAGAGGAAGGTGTTCATGGTACACGTTTGAAAGAAGGAGGAAGGGGTCTTTTATCTCTGAGTTTAGGATACCAGGCTCAGCTTATAATTTTATTAAAACCGAGAAACTATGGTGTATCTAGAGCAAAGATGTTGTGTTAGTTAATGGCTAGTCCCTGAATCTGGGACTTAGGAAACATTAATTAGTGTCCAGCTCAACCACTAACAAACTGAAAGACTTTAGATAAATTATAACCTGTTTAAGCATTATTTTTATAACATAATAAAAATTATCTCTTTCAGAAATAAGTGAGAGTAATATAAAATAGCAAAGAGAAACATCTTTTTAAAAGTTAAAATATCTATAAGCCATTAACTATCTATGTGAAGAACGGTACACGTTTCTAGAATTCTAAAATAGTAATCTGTAACATTTTTTTATTTCTCTCATCTTTATAATGTAGAGACAAATCCTTTCCCAAGTTTGGTTAATTTCACCACTATGTGATGCAAGACATCTAAAGTCATACTACAAATACATGGTCTATTGCACAGTAAACTTTACTTTCATTTTAAACTGCAGAATATTTAAATATATTTATCAGATTCATAAACCCCAAGCTTTCAATATAGTTATTGGCATAATGATCAAAATAAGAAAAAAAAAAGGTTGTAATCCATTTATCCCACTGGCCCTATCTAGCCCACCCGACGATTATAGCAGATGTGAATTAAATATAGATATATTTGCAATCAGACAGAAAGACAACACTGACCATATCTGAACATGGAACTGCCAGCTTCGTAAATGTTAATGCCATAATAGTCCAGATTATGCAGTCACCATTGCTATAATAACATTCGTCTGCTGTCAGCACTCCTGTGTTAAAACAAATTAGCTAGATGATTAATGAATATCAAAAACAGCATGTGGATTCTCTGTGCTGAAGTCCTACCCAGTGTGAAATCCACTGGCCTCCAAGTTAGTGAGATAATTTCTGGATCAAATAATGTTCCTATGGACTTCAGAAGCATATAGAAAAATGTTGCTGAGCACTGGATTGCATTTGATTGCAGGGTAGAGGATGCCCATCACTACCTAACAGAGAGAAGACAGAGGGGAGGGTATATGCTTCTGTTCCTGTTATTTGTTGTTAGGATAAAGCAGAGGTGGTTACTTCATCAAAAAATGAGCCAATTCAATCCAGAGTAAAAAGTCTGAAGAGCAAAGAGTTATAATCATATAGACTAATTTTCAAATAAGTTATATCATGGGCTTCCGTAAGAGCTAATGATTACAGATGTTTCCTTACCTCACTTCCACTTTCCAAAAGGTAAAGCTGCTTCAATTTTCTTCTTTTTTTTTTTAAAGATTATTTATTTATTTACTTATTTGACAGAGAGAGACAGAGAGAGAGGGAACACAAGCAGGGGGAGTGGGAGAGGGAGAAGCAGGCTTCCCTCCGAGCGGGGAGCCCGATGCGGGGCTCGATCCCAGGACCCCCGGGATCATGACCTGAGCCGAAGGCAGGCGCTTAACGACTGAGCCACCCAGGCGCCCCATCAATTTTCTTCTTTGCACTCAATAAATACCCGGAGGTGTAATATAAAAATACAAATAAAGTTAGGCTTGAAATAAGATTTCCTAAGACTGTAAGATTTACATTTATTAAGATACAAAACAAAACAAAAACTATATACACGCACACATATAAAACATATATTGATTACATATAACAGTATATATAATTTTGTTTTATATTTGTAAAACTCTGTATATACACATATACATAAACATATATGCAAATTATACTTATGTAAGTTTGTTACATATATACATGTAAAATGTTATTTTATATGTTTGTTTATGTACATACACATACAATTTGGAAGGTGTTATCTATTATCACAGGATATAGAAAAAGCATATAAAGAGATTCTCACTCAATAACTCTAATACCTTAAATTGATTCTCAAGAAAGTATTTAACAGAAGTAATAAAATGCCACATTAAGATGTTCTTCATTGAAATTCTGTGTTAGTCAAGAGCTTTTTCTCTTCCCTCATTTATTTATATGTTCAATTACTTATATTAGTCTGGACTCATTGATATGTATTGCATGGGTTCTAATCCATCACTACGCCTATTTATTTTGTTGTTCAAATTATCCCAATCTGACCATTAGGAGCTACTTGCAGTCGCCTCCCGTGTTCTTTGACATGGGTGATGTTCTTTTAACACTTCCTTACTTTCTGGCACAACAGTCTTGTTGTTCCAGATTTGTACTTTCCCTGCCCCAGCATCATCCCCCAAGCCTCTCAGTTCATTTTACTCAAAAATGATATTTAAAAGCCACGATTGGGACCTTGGTGTGCTCATTGCCACTGGGTAGAGTTGCTTCAAGGCCTGCTCAGTGGGCAGAGCTAGGAACTCTGTGCGTGTGCAGACATATTCGTCTTCTGTATTTTTAAACCAGTTCATATGCCTCTGATTCCAGCCCGACACCACAAAGCTCATTCTAGCTTTCACAGTTTTCTTTACTTGTAACTCCTGTCTTCAGCAGTGTGAAGCCTGACTCTTTCTTCTGCACTGTATTTACTTATGTTCTCAATCCTACAGTATGCAGAAGGTGGCTTTCGTATTGCTAAACTGTTTCCTAGCTGGAGTACACTATTTATGTAGATTTCTTTTGTCTTTAGGTTTACAGCACAAGTATTTGGTCAAATATATATATATATATATATATATATATATTTTTTTTTTTTTTTGCTCAAGTTACTTTAAGTTAGTTCTTTTCTTCCCCACCTCCTTCATTTGGTTATTTTTTCATTAGTAATAATTAGGTTCATTTGTTGCTGTTTGTATTCCATTTGGGGATCTTTCCCAAAAATCTGGTTGATTTGAATTGTTGATTTGTTGTGTATGCATATACCAAAAAAAAAGCATGCTCAGAGAAACGTGGCTCCTTCATCCTCTCCAGTGCCCTCTTCCCAGTCCCTACTAGCCCCACCATGTTTGCACCCAGCCTTTGTGGGTGACCAATATCATTAGCCTCTAGCTTATTCTTCCTGTATTTCTTTTTGTCAAATGAGAAGATACATGTGCATGTTCTTATATCCCCTTCTTTCTTTTATGAAGGTACTATAGAAAATCTTATTATTATTTTTTTTCACTTTAACCACATATCCTGGAAATCACTCCCTCTTAGTTCATAAAGATCTTACTTATTCTTTTTTACAGTTGCATAGTATTCCACTGTGTGAATATACCCTGGAAGACTTAACCACTTTCTTAAATATACTCCTTTAGTTTATTTCCAATATTTTGCAGTTATAAACACTGATGTATGAATCATTTTATTCATGTGTATTTTTGTATTGTTGAAGGTGTATCTTTAAATTCCTAAATTCCTAGAAGTGGGATTGCTATGTCAAAAAAACAAGAATATGGGTTGTATTGAAAGGCATTGCTGAATTTCCCTCAGGCAAGTTTGTGTAGGCTTCCATATCTGCTTTCAATGTATGAGAGTGCTTATTTTCCCTCATCTTTACTAACAGAGTTTGTTTCATTTTTCACAAGTCTGATAGTAAGAAATGATGTCTCAGTGGACTGTTTTTAATGTGCATTTCACAAATTATGAAGGAAATTTTAAACAACTTTTCACATGTTATGAGCCATTTTTAAATCTTTGTGTGTGTGTGCCACAGATTTTAATAATAGTAGTAATATTTGTCTCCAAATTTACTGATTGATTTTAGTATAAATGCCTCCATTGTTGTTGGCCTCTTAGTTTTGAGAAAGATGTTCTTTATCCTATAAAGGAAATATCTTATATTTCTAGTTCTATACATTTTCTTTAAAAATAAGGAATGGGTTTAGATTCTATCATATGAGTCCATATATCATCTTATAAATTTACTTTTGACATAATTAAATGTATTATAGCCAAAATTTCCCTTTAAATAACTTTAATTTTAATCTTATTATATTCATTATCAATCAAAACTGGCAACCAACTGAACTTTTATTTGTTTTTTGTTTTGTTTTAATTAGACTTTTCTTGGGAGAACTTGGCTGCAAGTTTACTATGAGGAAAATGGCTGTAGCAAAGCACAGAATGAAATTCAATTTCTTCCCTTTTCTAAGTTATAAAAAAGTGACGGGTATACATTTATGTTTGTGTGTATACAGATAGCTAGATAGATACACATACACATACACTGGCCATATTGACACTCCCTCACGAACAGTGCATGCCGTATTAAATGCATCCTTCAGCTATGTCCATATTATGTAACATTACCGTACTGTGTTAAGCCTCTCCTATTGCTTCTTCCAAAGAATTGTTTTTATACTCTGTATTTTCACTCAACCAAACAGGAGTAGGCAATGAGGAAGCTCACTTTATTCTTAGGCTCTCGTTGATCTATTACAGAAAACTGGGAAACTTACAGATTAGAGAAACACATAGCTATATACACTCCGAATTCCTTTCTGTTTTTCTTTGTTCTTTTGAAATCCATGCATACTCATTCAAATGCCATTGTAACAGTGCCTTCCTGCCTGTTCCCCGTAACACCCCAGTGCCCATCACAGAGCAGTGCTGTTTGGGCTGAAATCTCAGTGGTGTCACGAGGGAGAGCAAAGAAAAAGACATGTGTATTTTCTCTGCTAATGATATACCCTCAATACTTAGAGCCTTTTCATCACAATATGTCACCACTAATAGACAGAAAATATGCATATGCCCGGCTGTTCCTTTACCTTTTCTTTTTTATCATATGTTACTTTTTAAACATCTACCTTTTGCTACTTCCTAGAGCACATACCTGAACGGAATCAGAGTGAAATGCAACCACAAGTAACTGGCATCTGTAATCAAAACACACCTCTAGAGATTTTGTGTTTGTTTTTCTATCTGTACGCATGTGGCCTATAGACTCGTGGTATTTTAAAAACATATACGGGTGAAATACCTCAATTTTTTTTTTTTTTACAAAAATATCCCTTTATTCTACAGAATGCATTGAGTGGTACACATGAGTCAGTCTATTAGCATAAATGTTCTTGCCTTGTCCATAAGCACATACTGCAAATAAGGGGAAACATATTTAAACCGTATAAAAATCAACCATAGGCAACATCATAGATCAGGCGTAATGCTAGGAATCAGGTCTTATTGACTGAATCATGGGAAGTGAGTAAATTCCTCACTCCAAATTCTCTCACTGTCAGACCCTTGTAGAGTGTTGGGGAATAAGAAATATGCTTTTTTAACGAGGACAACCACATTTCCCCAGTCCGAGCATACTGTGATGGTTTGAATGATAGTGCCCACATGAGACAAAAGTCTGAGAATAGGGTTTTTTACTGTTACCCGAATTTGTTACCTCGGGCACAGCACCTTATCTCTGTGTTTAGGATTTCCATCTCACCAAAATACAGAGCAGGATGAGATAAACTACATGGACTCTGCCAATGCTAAAACTGTATGTAGCGTAATTCATTCGCAGCCTAGACATACAGAATACTATAAATACTGCTTATCAGAGTGACTAATGACATAGCAAATGCTGATATAAATTGGTTTATTGCTTGGCTTTCGAAATATAATTAGTCCATCACAACATATTAGGTAACTAGATTTTTATAATTTATGTGCAGGTACTGATAAAACCTGTTTATATTTTAAATGAATGTTAGTCAGATCTCTATACCACTGGGGATAAAGTTCTCACCTGAAGAGAAAAAACTGAATAAAAAGGCAAAGCAGCTTCCTTCCTTCCTTCTTTCCTTCCTCCCTCTATTCCCCCCACTCCCTCCCTCCCTCCTTACTTCCTTCCCTCCTTCCTTCTTCCCCCTCCCCCCACTCCTTCCTTCCTTCCTTCCTTCCTTCCTTCCTCCTTTCTTTCATACTATCTTTTTATTATTTTTATTTGTACTATTCCCACATAGCACTCATTTTTCTTTTCCATTCTGTTTCTTTGCACCCAGCTAGTCTCTACTAAATTCAGAAAAATTTTGTTACTGTATGCTTGCTTTTGAGTGGTCAGTTCTTTCTGAGGAGAAACTGTTTGCTATTTATTATATACCCTTCAGTAACTTGCACATAATCTACACTCAATATGTCAAAACACAATGGAAAATTTTCTTATAATATCTGCCATGTTTTAAAATCTCCTTAGATTAATATCATTATCCTAACATTGAGACGAGGAACCCACGTTTTGGAAAGATGAAGACACTTGATCTCAAAGCCTACAAAGTGGTAAAGCCAGAATTTGACCGTTAAGCTTGGGTCCCCTACACCCAACTCTATAACCTTTAAAGATGTAGGGTCCAACAGTCTGCTTTTTTCATAACAGTTATCTTCTTGAAACTATCAGAATCATTCCAATTTAGGGACTCACTCAATAAACACTCTCTGTCAAATAAATAAAATCTTTAAAAAAAAAAAAAGAAAAGAAACAGAAACAAATTCACTTGACAACTAATCTTTCAATCCATCCAGAAACACCATGTTATAAGAGTTATCAAAAATTGCCAATGAACTGTGCTTTTATTGAACTATTTTTCATGTACATCAAATACCTGTAGAACAATTTTCCAATGTAGTTTGCTTTTTGGTGTTGGGACGTGTGTTTTAATGAAGGGCAATTTGGAAACTTTTATTAAAACCAAGTGGTACAAGACTGGAGATTGAAGAGAAGCAGATTGCAGTATAAAGGTAGAAAGAGATCCCCATGCTCGGGCATTTATTTTCATTTGTTTTAATCTTTGTTTATCATCACAAAGCCTGGAATAATAGTGCTCTGAGGTCCCCTGCTAGGGAAATAGGAGGAAATGGAAGTTCAAGGTGTCAGGAGCATACATTGCCACCCTCGCCAGGAAGGGGAAGGGAATCTGAGAAACCTCAGGACAATTAAACTTGGATTTCCATATCCTAACTGACAATGTGCTACTCACCTGCTGTGGGATTTGAGGCTCTTGCCATATCTCAGTTCCTACAGGGAGGGACTGGACCAGATGTAAGCAATTTAATAATAAGTTTACATGAGTAACTACTTGGCTATCGATGACTGTTGCTGTGTCATTTTGAATAATGGAAAAGCTTGCATTATAAAGTAAGATAAATAGGAGAAGTTGGATGGTCTAGGCAGTAAAAAGAGGTTGGACTTTTTTTTGGCATTTATTGGGTTAATTGTTTTTTTTTTTTTTCCTCCTCCCTTAACATAGGCTGAGCAGTTATACAATATAAAAAGCTCTTTTTCATATCCCCTCAGTGTGTACTGGGACTCCACATATAGAATACCCCCTCCCCCCCAAAAAAAATTCAGACAGTGCCAAAATCTACATTTTCATTTGGCGAACTAGTTAAATCTATTCATAATCTGGTGCCTGAATCAAATTTCAGAGCCGACTAGACTGCCTTGGCTCCTGGTTTTTGTTGCTCGACCTGTCTCCGACTGAATTTAGCTATGATGTTACATCTTTAGCTGTAGAAAATTTCTAATAAGGGTGGCCTGTTTTCCTTTGCCATTGAAGGGTTCATACACAAGATTCAGCATTTCCGAGCAGGGCCCCATTTGCCGCCACCATGGTGCATTTTTTGGAAAGAAACTCCTTGTTTTTTTAACTATTTTTTATTTTCCTTCTTTCTCTAAATGCTCTCTTTAATGGTTCTAGCACTACCTAAAACTCGTGTATTCTCTAGTGGACAAATCGTGCAGAGAATGTTGTCAGGAGTCAAGAGAGAAGGCACGAAGATCTAAGGGATTAGTTACAAAAACAGATGGGATTTTTCTATTCACAACACAGAAAGAGCATTTAAAGGGAGGTCAGGAGCAGCTTGGGGCGCCTAGATATCTAGTGGGAGGGTTATTTACCTCTTGAAGAATATTCTGTCTTCAGGAGAGAAAAGTGGAGGGGAAAGAAAAGATTGGAAGCTCAATTGCCAGAATATAATGCAGTTGGAGGCTTAATTGGATTATTAAACCTTAGGAAGTGACCACTATGGCCAGCCCAGGTATACTATATTGTAATCCTGTCTGACTTCTAAATTGGATGATCCGTCCCATGGTCACTCTGTACATTGTTCTTTTAAGGAAATCCATGTTAGGTAACTATTTTAAGGCATTTTTATTGGGTCATAGGAAATATTGCCCTTCCTCTTTTTTTTTTTTTTTCTCAAAGTGTTGGGAACTTTTGTTATTCCATGAAAATATCACACAGTAGGCCATACCGCTTAAATAGTATTTAAGTATTTACTTAAATAGTACTGTGGAATTTTGTTAACACTACATTAACATTGTTAGTAGAAATCAAGATGCGGCTCAGGAGTTGGCGAGATAGTGGAAGTCAACGTTTTGGTGTGTGTGGGCGGCAGAGTCTTTGTAGTAATTATGAACCCTGTCAGTGGAGCTCCTGAAGCAGCCATAGACAATATGGAAACAAATGGATGTGGCTGTGTGACAATAAAACTTAATTTACAAAAAAAGACGATAAGCCACACACTTTGACCTGTGGACCATAGACTGCTGATCCCTGCCTTAGAAGACTGTTTAGTCATGAGAGTAGGTTGAGGACATATAACAAATGGAAAAGCAAGCCACAGTAGAATATGATAATATCATTAATTTATTTATATGGAAAAGAAAACCCAAACTGAACAACCCAAAGCAGCCTAGTATGTTAAGAGGATGATGTCTGGATGGTGAAATCAGTGATTTAGGTGGTACCTGTGTATACTTCTATGATTCTCTCAAGATTCCTGGGTGTTTTGCACCAAGCATATTTTACTCAAGTACTAAGGAAAAAGGAAAAAAGAAAAAGAAAAGCGATGTACCCCAGGTTACGATTTCACTGTTAAGTGTATGTTGATTTGTACTTCGGTGTGCAGAAGTCAAACTGCCTGGGTTGGGTTCCAAGCTCCAGAATCAACCAGCTGGGTGTTTGGCCCAAGTTATATAACTGCTTCTTGTCTTTGTTTCTTCTCCTGCCTCTAAGGATAATCAGGAACAATTACCCCATGAGGTGTTTGTGAAGAATGGGCTTCTATCTGTAAAGGTTGAGAACAATATCTTGCCCCTATGCAATAGATACAATTCTTTCTATGAACCGTTCAGGATGAGAATATCCGACATCCCTCCCCCTGAAGGTTTTAGGAGTTCCCTGGGAAAATTGGGTAGACTCTGATTTTTCCCAATTCATAACTTGTAAAGAAACGCAAAATAAACATTGTTATTCATTGATATTATTATCATTATTTAATTGCCATACAGTTTGCCTGTTCATGATACCACTAAAGGAAAAACAATGAACAAAAAAGTCACTCTGTCCTCTATTTTTTATATATTAATGTAAGTCTTCAATGGTTAAAACTTGGAGATGTCCACAGAATCTAAATATTACAGATTTACCATGATTTTAGTATTAGTTACTTTTTAAAAATGCTTCCTAAATGCTGTCTCATAGCAAAACCTCTAACCTTCTTGGGCTCAGAGCCCGTGTGCGACTTTCTGACTCTACCCCCAGTGTATGCAATGCCTGGTAACTCACACTGTGCACACGAAAGTTGGAAAAAGGCACAGTTTTCCCCTGAAGGAGCCCCAGGTACACACTAGAAAGGCCACTAAGAATTAAATCCAGAAATAGCTTCTGTATTTTGATTAACGGATTTTTCTCCTTGCAATTTCTCTACAAATAATGTCAGAGGAAATGCATTAACACCTTCCAAAGTGGAAGTCATCGGCGTTTTCTGCTGTATCCAGCAAATGAGAGTCTGACGCAGAACTTGGGGAGGAAGACGTGAGGGAAAAGTGAATGGAGGAGGTGGGGGGTGTAGGCCCCCCTTAACTGAGATTAGGATCTCTGCAGTTGGGGGGAAACCCTCTATAATAGATTTTTTTTTAACTTTTCTCTTTCCTTCTTGAAAAAAGAAACCAATTGTCCCATCTTTTTATTTTTCCTTCCCAGTTTTCTTTATCATTGAGCTCTTTTTAGCCTTGTCTCCCCATTTCCCATGCTTACTCTTCTTCATTATATGTTTTTCCTCTTCCAATGCAAGCACATTGGCAGGTATCTTTCAGTTAAGCCAAAGCCTGAGGGCTACAGTAAAAGGTCATGAAAAATTCTCCTGCCAATAAAATTTCAGCCAATTCCCTATTAATTATTCTCTCTTAGTTAATCCTTTCTGCCCTTCCCCTGCTCAGCCACATTTCCACTTCCCATGCAGCTGTAATTGTCTTCCTCTTTCACATTCTTGTGGAATATCTCTTTGGCTTTTTCTTTTTTTTTTAATCATCACTATGATGATAAAATGTCTGTTTCTTTCATCAGATGAAGAGGGTAAGGGTTTATTTGTGTCTTGCTCATAATTCTCTTGTTCTCATTGCCTGACACATTGCACATTATAGATGCTCAATAAATGTTTATTAAATGGATTACCTAAAAAATAACCTTCAAAAACTCATTTATTTTGGCTTACTGTTAGTTAGGAAATACTATTTAGGCCAGCTGTATTGTGCAAGACATCACAAAATGACCATCAGTTACTACAGATATCTCAATTAATTTGACTATAAAGATTTTATGATGAAAAACAAATAAGCAGGGCGCCTGGGTGGCTCAGTCCATTAAGTGTCTGCCTTCCACTCAGGTCGTGATCCCAGGACTCTGGGATTGAGCCCAGTTGGGCTCCCTGCTCAGTGAGGAGTCTGCTTCTCCCTCTGCCCTTCCCCCCTTCCTGCTCGTGCTCTCTCCCTCTCTCTCCCTTTCTCTCTCAAATAAAATATAAAATATTAAAAAAAAAGAAATAAGCAAACAATAAGAAACACATTTATTAAAAAATGAAGCCCATTTGTGCCTTTTTTCTTAACCAAGTGTGGTGGTATCTTCTCAATTCTTTCTTTCTTTTAATAAAAAGACTGACAGGTCTGCAAGTCTCCCAGTGTAACCATACTGATGACTGATATCAGGGGGTTTCCATAATGTTTCTACTTGTCCTTTTATGACTAACAGACAGATTTCAAAGAAATAATCTACGTGTCATGAAATACAGGTACACTCTTTCCCTTGAATATTCTTTTCCAAACTTCTACCAGTTTCATCTGGATTTTAATCAATAGAGCTAATACAACATGCTGCTAAGAAAGGGTAAGAAGAATACATATCTATAGCAATTATTATTTTTAAGTAAATCTTCAGTTTTCTTCTTAGAAAATATAATGGAGGGCAGTGGGCCAAGGACTAACACTACATGTTGCCATAGTCATCTTCTTTTTATGGCCCCGGTCCAACATCACCATTGGGTGAATTCCCTTAACTCTTTTTTTTTTTTTAAGATTTTTATTTATTTGAGAGAGAGAGAGAGAGAGAGAGCATGAGCAGGCAGGAGGGGCAGACGGAGTGGGAGAAGCAGACTCTCCAGCTGAGCAGGGAGCCCAATGAGGGGCTCGATCCCAGGATCTTGGGATCATGACCTGAGCTGAAGGCAGACGCTTCACTGACTGAGCCACCCAGGCACCCTTTTGATTCTTTTCTCTGTTTACCTAGCACCCTGCTCTTACCTTATAGTCACCATTCGGCTCATGATTTATAACTATTTGCCTTGAAGCCTATCTCCTGTCCCTGAAATGAAGTTCTATGAGGGCAGGGTACTCACTTTCATTTTCCACCCACGGCAGTGAGAAAAGCACTAAATGAATCTCTTGTGAATAAGTTTAGCTGTGAAAATTGTGTGCAAAATAGGATTTGGACATACCGCTTTGAGACATTATCAGTTGAAGCAGGTGCAGCTTGCCCTTCCATTACAAGGAAAGTAGCAAGCGTATTGTGTTTGCCGTGTTTCCACTTGCCCACATAAACCTCAGAGGGTGGGCCACTGTCACATCGCCCCCCCCCCCGACTCTGTGCCGTGGCCAGCGTGGTTGCTGTGGTTCAAGAGCAGTCCTTACTTGCACTCAGGTCTTTTTCTCCAAGGACCTGCTTACTTCTCTATCGAGAGGCAGGGATCTAACCGCAGTCTTGGGGAGGTGCCAGGGTGGCTCAGTCGGTGAAGCGTCTGCCTTCAGCTTAGGTCGTGATCTCAGGGTCCTGGGATCAAGTCCCACGTCTGGCTCCCTGCTCAGTGGGGAGTCTGCTTCTCCCTCTCCCTCTGCCACTCCACTCCGCTCATGCTCGCTCTCTCTCAAATAAATAAAATCTTTAAATAAATAAATAAGTAAATAAATAAATAAATACAGTCTTGGAAACGTGTGTCTACAGAGCCCGAACATAAGTTCTCCCAGTTGCTGATACAGCTCCTAAAGACCCTGCGACTTTAGAGGTGATTTTTCTCACCTGATCTGTCAGCCCCACTACTCCACAGAGTTGTCTTTGCTTTTTGTCCTTAAGGTGTTGACACAACACAGGCCCAATCTAGAAGAAAGGCCCACGGTCCAAACCCAATTTTTACTAATTTAAGTGCATTTAACCTGAAGGGAAAGCCAGGAGGCTGGGTTGGTTGGGGTCATTATTCTGCCAAGTTTGGGTGGGTTTGCACTAGTCGAGCATTCGGTGCCAGCCCTGATCGTTATGTGTGGCACAGTAAATTAAGCTACCACACCTCTAATGAACATAATTCCCTTATTTTGACACAGTTTCCATTTCCAGTGATTCACACTTTACATTTAGAACCTTCTCCTGTAGGTGTTCGCCAAAGGCCTTTTACTGGCAGCTAAGCACTAGTCAGAAATTAGATTGGGAACCATCAAAATTATCTGTACATGTTCTGTGAGCCAGATCTGGACCTTAGATATATGGGGTCAGAAGCACCTCCAAACACATGTCCCAAATCCTTTCCACCCTTCATGTTTCCATGGCATTTTATGAGATTCAGGACCCAGGCTTTTGGTCAGGGACTATGAAGGGTATCAGATCTGGACAGCCCCAAGCATAGAAAGTATTAACTGCTAAATACCATCGTCAGAAGTGTGACTCTGGGCGCCTGGGTGGCTCAGTTGGTGAAGCATCTGCCTTCAGCTTAGGTCATGATTCTGGGGTCCTGGGATCGAGTCCCGCATCGGCCTCCCTGCTCAGCGGGGAGTCTGCTTCTCCCTCTCCCTCTGCCCACCACCCCCCCAACTCCTGCTCTCTCTTGCGCTCTATCTCTCTCAAATAAATAAAATCTTAAAAAAAAAAAAAAAAAAGTGTGACTACAGAAAGAGAAAGAAACAGAGTGGTTACGTAAAACTTCACCAAAGGGGGTGCATTCGTTCTCAGTCCTTGTTCTAGAAATGACAAAGGATTTCGGTTCTGGTGGTTGAGGACTGATGAGCATCAAGGAAATTTTCTCATTTAGTTTAGGGAAGAGAGCTAGTGATGGGTAATATGACATCCGTGTTCCAGCAGGGTGCTAATGGTTTTAAAAGCAAGACTTGCTTTAATCCTTAAAATTTATTCAGAGTCAAACAGCTATTTTTCCAAACTATGCCTGAGGTCCACATTTCCAAACCCCACGCCCTTAAACACTACTGCAGGGATAGGCAAACTTTACTGGTGAAGGCCCAAGTAGTATTTTTAGGGTTTGCCAGTCAGATGGTCTGTATCACAAATACCCAGTTCTGCTCTTAACAGCTCATAGAAATGCTAGAGACAATAAGTAAATAAGTGAGTATGGCTGTTCCAACAAAACTTGGTTTGCAAAAACAGATAATAGGCCAGATATAGGTCAGGGACCATAGTTTGCTGAACCCTGTCCTACTCTGTACCTTGAGATATATATAGATACAGATAGATAGATAGATATACATATATAGATATAGATGTATTTTTTTTTTTTAGTTTCCTCTCAGGCCTTCAACAACTTCTGGAGGACTGGATCCTAACTGCATTAAGTTCTCTTTTTTCTCTCCCTTCATCCATTCAACAAATACATATTGATCACTAACTCAGTCCTTGTTCTAGAAATGACAATCTCTGAATCCTTGAATTTTTCCCTTACTCCATCATTTTGTGGCCTTTCTTACTTATTTCACTCATCCTTTCTTTCTTAAAGAGATCTCAGAGTTTCTATGATTTGCCCAGTACTCCCCAAATTTCAAATTACGAGAAAACCTTTACTTTCCTTCTTTCTAGAAAACCCACTTTGAGCTCAAGATGTTGGGTGACCTTCTTTTGATATAAAGCACTGGCTCACCCTCTCTTAGGTTTCCACTCCGGTTGTGTATAATCAGCAGCTTGGGAATCTGTAATGGATTTTCCAGGAGGCAACTCTGATGAAAATGTCAACTTTCTAAACAAAGACAGTTGTCAGAATGTTCTTTCAGAAATCCAGATTATTCACTGTTTTCATCAGGTTGAATTTTCAGTTCTTCAATCGTAAGGGGGCATTGCCACCTGGTGGAAAAAGTATTGAGGGGGTTAGTTGATCACCTGGGGAAAATACATTGAAGACACAGCACATTTGCATAGACTGGAAAATTTTACCTTGGTTATGTCATTTCAGTGCCTAGTGGCATGAAAACCCACCTCCTTCCATGTTCAGAACATAAAACTAGTAAATGCAAGTAAAAACTGTTAACGATTGCATTTTAATAGATCCAGGAGATCTTATTTCTTAGAAATAAGTGACTTGAAATACCATGTTATTCCTAATTGTTAAAACTCCTCTGGACCCATTTCTTCACCATTTATAGAATTTTTCACTCTTTTTCTACAATTTTCAATTACTTCTTCTGCATGGGCTTTTTTGTTCCTATTTTCAGTAAGTAATGATAAATACTTTTTTTGGTGTGTGTGTGTGTGTGTGTATGAACTCTCCTCTTAACTTTAACCTAATATGTCTTTGATCAACTTTGTAATTTCTCTTCTTCATTGGCCAGCCTCTACCAGCTGCCCCTGCATTCTATCTACCTCTTCACAGTCAAGCCTTCTGAAATCTTCCTTCCATGTCACGTCACCTTCCTAAGTCTGCTCTCAGAAATGCTTAGCTTGACTTACTCAAATGGCCATCCCCAATCCTTATGCTCACTGACCTCTCTGTGACCTGAACTTGGTCCTTGAAATTCTTCCTTGGTTTCCAGCTGCATGGTTTCCTAATTCTGCTATTTCTGCTCTCCTTGTCACTTCTGTGTTTGCTTCATATCACCACTTTTCTTTGCCCCACTTCTCTGTGCGCACAAAAGCCGAACTCGTTATCTTCAGCCCTCTCCTCCTCTTTACGGCCGCACTTTCTAGATTCATTCATTCACCCACGTGGCTTTAACTATTCTTTAGACCACATGCACATCTGCTTCCCAGGCCTGTACCCAGGATGCACTCTTGTCTTCCTTTCCTATTTTTTCACAGAGGATCCTAAATTCAGCTTCTCCGTATATCAGCTGAAACCTACTGTTGACAAAATTAAAAGGGACGTATTTCCTATAGTAATAATCACATTGACCAATTCCTCCATTTAAACGAAAGCACATTTTCCCTAATATTCAACTGGAAATTTTAGAGCCATTCAGAAACAATCCCTCTGCTTTATTGTTCTTATCCAGGCTGTCATCCTTTGCTGACTTGGCTTATTTTATGTTTATCTTGAGTGCCAACTTCATGAGTAGAAAGACCTTGCTTCTTCTGCTTACCATTGTGTCCTAGCGCCTAGTACAGGACTTGGCATATCATACATGTTTAATAAATATTTGTTGATAAATAAATGAAAAAAAAAAAAAACCATTCACAAACCTTTCTCTTTTCCATTTCAATGGACAGGATCTGTGTCATCAACTTTTTATTGGTCCCAAGACGCTGGATGCTCTTGTAGATTGCAGCGCTCTCACTGGACTTGATCAGAGTCTCCCAGGTGGCTCATTAAGTGGCAGTTTCCTGGTCCTCATTCCCAGCTGTTACGATTCACTAGAGCTGGGCATCCAGAAGCTGGACAAGCACAGCACTTTACTCAGGGTCCTGGCTTTTCTTTCTCTTCTGGTCTAGTTTATTACTGTGAACTTCTATCTAAATGCTAACAAATTCTACTGTAGCCAGAAACCCAAAAATCATACCCAGTTGTCCTCTTGGGATTTCATTCTTACTAGTTTTTATTTTTCAAACAAATTAGATGCACTTTGGGGGAGGATTAGGAGATCAGGTCTCAGAGCCCCGGCTTTATTTCCTATCTCCTTAATCTCTTAAATGGTATCTATATCATGTCCTTTCTGTAAGAATCAAATGAGACACTTTTTATAAGAATGACTTGTAAATGAAAACACTCAGTACGTGCCACTTAGGTGGTTGTTCTGGTATTTTGTTTCTACTGTAATTATAACAGGATTAGCTACAAAATCATCAATGGCCAAATGGTTACAAAATTATAAATTCAGTGGAATGCTTCTCTGAAACAGTGTATCCTATAAACGGTTTCTAGAAAATGAATTAGTTTATATGTTCTTTATGGGAAATCACATATAGACCGGTATCTGCATTTGGAATTCTATGTGTTGCCTTTGAAAGAATAAATGTGCAGCTCAGCCTTACAAGGAAGGAAGCTGGTGGAGCAGATACAAGTCTGTCTGTATTTAAAACATATTGCTGAGTCAGAAAAGGGACAGTACTTTTCCTGTGTGAAGTATCTTAGAAAGAACATGGATATCACACATGAATTTCTCAGACTATTAAGTAGATTGCTGTATTTCAACATTTATGGAGACCACATGGCCTTTTTACCTCTATATTCCCAAAGTCTGGCATTTAGCAGAAGCCTGAAAACATTTATTAGGTAAGAAACTCAATCTTCCATTATGGGATGTTAATTATATGAAAATGTTATTTTTGCTGTCTTGCTCCCATCCGGATCTTCTCCAGGGCTATTTATTCCTTAATCAGATGATCCCATTGCTAGGTAACACTTTATAGTTGCAGAGTGGAAAGTTAATAGTAATGAGCTTAAACTGGCCACACAGCCTCACCTAGAGACTATATATATATATATATATATATATATATACACACACATATATACACTCCTCCCCCCCAAACTTCTAAGTGGCTGGATGTTGCCATGTGACCAAATTTTCACCAAAGGGATATGTTGTAAGTAGCTAGAGCTGTGGCTGGAGCAAATTGGTGTTCAGATATCTGTTGAGTGAATTAAAAAATGAATGAAATGGGGGGAATGTCACGTGTGCAACTTTGGCCTCTCCTTAAAAAAACCTCTGCCTTGGGGCGCCTGGGTGGCTCAGTCGTTGAGCGTCTGCCTTCGGCTCAGGTCATGATCCCAGGGTCCTGGGATCGAGCCCCCCATCGGGCTCTCTGCTTGGCGGGAAGCCTGCTTCTGCCTCTTCCATTCCCCCCTGCTTGTGTTCCCTCTCTCGCTGTCTCTCTCTCTCTGTCAAAATAAATAAATAAAATCTTTAAAAAAAAAAAAAAAAAAAAAAACCTCTGCTTTGCGTCCCTCCCTGGTACTTGGTTGAGCCCATGATCCAGCTTTGAGCCTACAGATGACCACAGCACTCTAGGACAGGGGTTTGCCAACTTCTTCTCTAAAGGGTCACGTAGTAAATATTTCAGATTTTGTAGCCATGAGGTCAGTGAAATACTTCACTCTGCTCTTAGGGCATCAAAACAACCGTAGATAACATGTACGCAAACGGGTATGGTCATGTTCCAGTAAAACTTCATATACAAAAACGGAGAGCAGGCTGGATCTGAGCTTTGATTTGTGGTTTGCCTGTGTCTGCTCTACGGGGTAGATAGGGAACAAGACAGGGGAAAGTGGAGAACTTAAAGGCCCTCACGCAGCTGAGCCACCCCATCCATCTGGGCTGTTCAACTCGGGGCAGTGATATGGCAGAGAAATAAATACCTTATTATTTAAACCATTATATTTTGAGGTTTCTTTGATATAGCTGAGTTAGTTAACTAGTGTGTGCAGGGGATAAAAAATAAAGTGCTGACTTTATTATTATTGTTGTTGCTCTTCTGTTGTTATAATCATCATCATCATCATTATTTTAAGTCTATAATGATCCTGGGATAAATTGCCTATGATTAGACACAGAAGTAGCCAGCCCCAGGGGGAGTGGGGGTGGGGGTGGGGAGACACCACAAAACTATTATAGTGTTTGGTAAACTCCCTTAATTCTCTCATCGTAACATTCAAATGGATGGGGCATTTTAATTTCATTTTGTCAAATGAGGAAACAAAGTATGAAATAGATTGAGTGTCTTGCCCAAGGTCACAGAACCAGAATGTAGTGAGATTAGGGTGTAAGGTCAGTTCTGTCTGGTTCCAAAGCCTCTGCCCACTGTGCCATGTATTGGGGTAGTTACCATTTTATTTGGATGCATATATTTATTAATATATCCAGGCCAACTAAGACTTGAAAGAAAATCCATATCCCAAATGTTCTTTATATTAACCAAACACTTACAAAGTATCCATAATAACAGATAAAACGGTCCTTTATTGGGGGGCATATCTCAATATCAACTTGCTGAAGGGTTTGCACAGAGACAGGGGGATCTGTGATTGGCTTCTCTGTCCCTGGTGGTCACTAGCCACATGTGGCTCTTCGAATTACATGAAACTAATATAATAAAAAACTCCATTGTACCCCCAACTGACACTTCCTTAGTGGCACTGGCCACATTGAGCATGTTCACTGGCCACATGTGGCCGATGGCCACTCCTTGGGACAGTGCAGATTGTGGGATTTTGCCTCATTGCAGAAGGTTCTACTGGCCAGCGCTGCTCTCTTCTCTTCTACTAGATCTGACTTTTTTGGTTTCTATGCAAATTCAAGCTCTTACTGCTTACCTGTGGTGTACCCAGGTGACTATTCCATTAGCAGCATCCAGAGGAAGCTGCCCCACCTCCAGTCTCCTTTATTTAGTTCCCCCGTGGCCCCTTCCTTCTTTTTCCCCCTTCTTGGCTCCCCACCCTCATGACCCTGCCACTTGAGTGTTGGCTGTCATTCCTTCAGCACTAATTGCTTCCCAGCAGGATGGAGCCATGGTCTCGAATGGCATGAAAGCCCAAACAAGAAGGGGTAAGAGCCACGGCCGTGTGTGGAATCTGTCCTCAAAGTGCGGAATCTGCAGACAAACCAAGTTTTCACACTGTCCGTATGAACAATCCCCTAAGTTATTGTGCTCGAAGAATGTTTGTATCTCTTTACTATCCCTGCTCGAACCCCGAGGGAAAGGGGTATGTGAAAACCGCCGGCCACCTCCATTTTTGATAGTATATGTTTGTGTATATGCTTTTCTTTGGGCGGGCATTTTCCTGCCCTGTGGAGAATGTGAAAACCCCACTTAACAGCAAATGCCCTCCACACTTGGCCATCCTCCTGTTGTTTAAGAAGCTACAGTAAGGGAAACCAGGGCACCTGGGTGGCTCAGTTGTTGAGCAGCTGCCTTCGGCTCAGGTCATGGTCCCAGGGTCCTGGGATCGAGTCCCATATCGGGCTCTCTGCTCCATGGTAGGCCTGCTTCTCCCTCTCCCACTCCCCCTTGCTTGTGTTCCCTCTCTCACTGTGTCTCTCTCTGTCAAATAAATAAATAAAATCTTTAAAAAAAAAAAAAAAAAAGCTACAGTATGGGAAACCAAAATGTGTCTTTGTGCAATGCTTTTGTTGAGGTTGGGCTTACCTTTTTTTTTTTTTTTTTAAATATTTTATCCATTTATTTGAGAGAGAGAGAGAGGGCGTGCACAGGAGGAGGGACAGAGAGGGAGAGGGACAAGCAGACTCCACACAGAACCCAATGCAGGGCTCAATCCCATGACCCTGAGACCATGACCTGAGCTGAAACCAAGAGTTGGCCGCTCAACCAACTGAGCCAACCAGGTGCCTGAGGTTGGGCTCCCTTTTATTAAGGGAACACAATGGCCAGAGTTTACAAAAGTGGAAGCTCACAGGAAATGGTTCAAACAGTCTGAGCAACTGTGACAACCCTGGTGGGATCCATAATCATGGATTAAACTTGAGTCTGCATTTCTGTGGGCATCACAGTGTGAAGGACCAAAAGGTGATCACAATTGCTTGGCTCATGCGGAAGATGTGGGGTGCCATGTTGCTCTTTCAGCGATGTTTCATGAGGAAACTACAGCGGGCCAACCTGGGACTATGACCTAGGTCCCTACCACCCACCTGTCATCTTCAGGAATAGCCACTCCAGAGATAGAGATGCATGCAAAGATCAGCATGCTTAGTGTTCCTCGTCACTGAACTTGTTAGCAGAACAACACATTTTTGGGAAAGTTAACCCATATTAGAAAACTTGGGACTTTTTAAGTGTTCATCACAAAGGGAGGGATTTGGGGGAAACTGCTCCCTTTTGTTTATATCTAGAACTGGTCCACGGGGTACTTTGTGATTTGGATGTTTAATGAAATAATTGTTATTTGCCTTCCGGAGTGAGAATTTACTTTCTTTGACCCTCCTTCGGAGTTCTTCGTTTTAAGATAAGCTCAAATATTGACAGAACTGGGACCGAGATTAAAGAGCATATAAAATGCATTAGCGTTCTACCAAAGGAAGAAGAAAGAAAAACCAAGGGGCCTCTCCCACAGTAAATAAAAGCGACAGAGGTTCTTAAGAAAACCCTGCAGAATTTCATTCATGTGTATAATGAAATGGATCAAGTTTACAGTGGTCTGAAGAACAGGATGGATTCTTCACCTTGACACCCCCAGGAACAAACCACAGTATTACCAGAACTCCCTTTTTATTCATTGTGACCATTTTCTTTTCGGTGTGTATCATAATCTGATGCATAATGAAAACCAGCTGTTGCCCCTCAGAGGCAAAGAGGAAAGAGTCTGCCAAGTATTCTAAAACCTGGATAGACAAGGAATCAGCAGCCCGGGATCTCACGTATTAAGTCCTTAAAGAAAGATGGAGTTTGATGGGAAGGAGGAGGGGCAGGAAAGATTACTCTGTTGATCATTCTACTTTTTACCAGATAATCAATCATCCACGCACAGTACGTGTTATCTGAGGCTCCCGATTTTTCTCAATTGAGGGCTGCATGCCCCATTAGCATTTTTAGATTTATCCCAGTCTGGCCTAAAGGAAAAAAAAAAGTGCATCCCATTTATGATAGAAGTAGGATTCAGGATTCAAAATGATGACTAATTATTGACAGGGGTAAATAGAGAATTATCTGGTTCCCAGTTAATATAAATTAATATGTTTAATGTAAGGGTAGGACAGAGCAAAGGGGAGTTCCCATTTCCCCTCGTAAAATATTTACTATTCAGGTCCTCACCAGCTCTACCAGTCAAATATTTACTGTCAAAGTTCAGGAGCAAGGTGAGGCATGTGGCCATTCACGGTGTAATGGTCTGAGCCGGCCAGATTAGAGTCAGATCTCCACATTTTAGTCCTCATTTAACACCCTGGCTCTCTGTGGCTGTGGAAACAAATCACTGAAGAGTTTTGTCAACCGAGTTATGAAATAGAAACTCTATGTTTTAGAAAGGCTGTTGACAAACCTATGCATGTATTTTTGAGGTCTTTGAGATTCCATGATAAAAGCAATAACTAAATTGTTTATTTGGAAGGCTTTTACTTATTCATTTGATCACAGATTTTCCGAAACACACACACACACACATATCTCCATTATCTTTAAAATCAACTTGGAATATAACAGAGATAGGTAATTTATCTTTAAACATTGTTCATTTTTAGAATATTTTGACCATTCTCAGGGTAAAGGTAACATTTACTCTAGAGTGGAGGGTACACCTTTCTCCAAAGAGCATATGATATAATTTACTGTATGGATTCACGTATGATTCGGAATTCCCTGTTGATTTCCTCTGATGGGTGAGAGTGAGGCGAGGGTGGGGAGAGGTGGGAATATTTAAGGTAAAGCAGGGGGACAGAAGAGCGGAAAGAGATCTTTCCCTGCCCCCATGCCTGTCTTTTCATCAATTTCATTTGGCCTCCATTTTGATATTAAATTCACATCTAATTTTTTCTTTCTATATCTGTCCAAAATAAGCAAATATGCGCTGTTTGTTGCAACAGAATTTACACGTCTGAAATGACTCAGCTTTCAACACTTCCTAAAGATTTGTGAGTAGGACTCCTGCCCTCTGTCTGGCTTCTAAAAGCACTACAGACCTGAGTCAACTTCCTAATAAAACTGACCAAAACACCTAACTAGAATTCATCTATTCCTCTGAGGAGTATAAACAAAGGCTGTTGGAAAGAATATATCAGTTCTACTACTTCAGTTGGGTAAATGGGAGCTTTTCTCCCAGACATTTCTCTTCTGTTTTAATGTTTTCAACTGCAGCAATGCGCTAAACAGAGAAAATCCATTCTCAGAACTTTCTGGGATTTGGGTCAAATGTCCCTTGGTTGTCATTCTAATCTTAAAGTCCTTTAAACAAAAGAGCTTTGTCTCAAAACATGGATCAGTTATTTCCTAAATTAGGTGAATAGCTTACCTAAGCTAAGACAGGAAGCCGCTTTATTAATGGAGTTCAGAACAAACCCACAACATTAAAACATTTGATATTGCACATAAATACAAAAGGGAAATAAATCTGGCTGAGAACAAGAAAAAGGCCTAAGTCCAATCTCTCTTAAATTCCTTAAAGTTAGGGGGAAAAAAAACTTAAGATGCCCCAAATTTTCATACTATTTTTCAGCTTTTCTTTATCCCTTACACTGTGTTCATTAAAAGCTCATGTCTTAAGCACTCTGTGCTGTATTTATTGTCCATTTCAAAATAGCTGTTTGGAAGAACTACTTTAAAAAATTCATCAGAAGACCTGAATAAAATAAAGAAAATATGCCTTAGCAGGATTTTGTTTTTAATTGCCCATACTTCTTGTTATGACATGGATTTATTCTTCCTTGTTTCAGAAACACTGGGAAGAGTTGAAAAAAGTCAGTATTCCCTCATCATTACCAGAGCGATTCTGCACATTTATCTCCATGCATTTCCCCAGATTCACAGCTGCTTCAGACAGAATGCCCAGAAGTTTTTCTAAAAAATGTCAAAAAGAAAGAAAATGATTCAATGGAGGGCAGTCTCCTGGTCTCCTGACTGATGGTAATTTCAATATGTTGCATGCCAGCATTTTCTAAAGTATGTTTGCAGATCACCTTGCATGAGAATCTTTTTTTAAAGAACTTACTATGCACACACTTTACCTTAGAATTCCTGAGTCTTCAAGAGAGTGAGGCCAGGAATTCTGTCCTTTGAACTAGCTCTCCAAACAATGGTTATGCATGCTAGATTTTGACAACCATTGGAATTGCATAAAACTATATCAAAACACGATTTCAAGCAAAGGCTTAAAGCATAAAACAAGAGATGAATAAATATGGCTATAACGAAACAAAGAGGAAGCCATATAACCACAGATACCATAACCACAGTTAACGTAATCCACAACCAATAAGAGATTAGTATTCAGCATAATGATCATCAAGTCAATAAGAAAATGGAATATAACTCCGGAGAAAAATTGGGCAAAATATTTGAAAAAAGCATTTCAAAAACAATAAACTCAAATATTGAAATAATATGGAGAGATGTTCAATTTAACTGGCAATCAGGGAAATGCAAATTGGAGGGGGAGACAAACCATGAGAGACTATGGACTCTGAGAAACAAACAGGATTCTAGTGGGGAGGGGGGTCGGGGGATGGGTTAGCCTGGTGATGGGTATTAAAGAGGGCACGTATTGAATGGAGCACTGGGTGTTATACGCAAACAGTGAATCGTGGAGCACTACATCAAAAAACTAATGATGTAATGTATGGTGATTAATATAACATAATAAAATTTAAAAAAAATTTTTAAATGCTATTTTAGAAAACTGCAAAAATCAAGAAGCATGGTATGATCATTCATGATCAGAAAGCAGGAACTTTCCCAAACCTACAGAAGCATGAATTGGTTCTACCACTTTGGAAGGAATGTGGAAATATCCAACAAAACTAAAAATGTGCATGCCTATAACTCAGAAAGTCCATTTCTAGGTATAGAGTTTATAAAAACAACAACAAACACTCAGCCACATTGATACATGCATGAGAATACCCAAGATAACTCTGCTTATAATTGCCCCAAGTCAGAAATGACCTAAAAGTTCATTGAAAGGTACAAGGCAAATGAAATATGGGATTTTTATATGACAGAATAATGTATGACATTTAAAAGACATGAACAAGAGACGTATACATCAGAATGAATAATTTTCAAAAACTAAATTGAGTGAAAAATTAAGTTACAGAAGTAAAGGAACAATATTTTATTATTTATGTAAAAGAGAAAGCACTGTGTGTACATGCACATATAGAGACATGATAAAAATGCATGTATGTTTATAACTTTATTGTAGATTGTAAGGTTATAAACCAAATTCATTATAGCAATTGCTTCTGGCACGGGAAAGACAAATGGGACACAGGAGAGAAAATTCAATTTTTGAATATCATCAATAATAAAGTAATACTAACATTTTTTATTTGCTAAGTGCTTTACGCAGATCACATTTAATCTCATAACAACCCCATAGGGTAATGCTACTAATATCCTCTTTTTTCAAATATGGGTTTTCAAATGTTTCATTTCTTGTATTTATACACACATACACTTTTAGGGCAGTGAAACTGCTCTGTATGATATTGTAATGGGTACATGTCATTATGTTTTCGTGAATACCCATAGAATGTACACCACCAAGAATGTAAACTACAGACTTTGGGTGACTATGCTGGGTCAATATAGGTTCATCCTTGTTTTTTTCTTTTGTTTGTTTTTTTAAGATTTTATTTGTTTATTTGTCCGAGAGAGAGCACAAGCAGGGGGAGGAGCAGGTAGAGGGAGAAGCAGGCTCCCCGCTGAGCAGGGAACCCGATGTGGGGCTCAATCCCAGGACCCCAGGATCATGACCTGAGCCAAAGGCAGACACTTAACTCACTGAGCCACCCAGGCATCCTTTGTTTGTTTGTTTGTTTTAAAGGTACTGTTCTGGTGAGTGATGTCAGTAATAGGAGAGGCTAAACAAACATGGGGATGGGGATACATCTCTCTAAGTCCCTCTCAATTTTGTTGTAAACCTAAAAATGCTCTAAAAAATGGTCTTTTTTTTTTTTTTAAGATTTCATTTATTTGACAGAGAGAGAGACAGCAAGAGAGGGAACACAAGCAGGGGGAGTGGGAGAGGGAGAAGCAGGCTTCCCGCGGAGCAGGGAGCCCGACGCGGGGCTCAATCCCAGGACCCCAGGATCACGACCCGAACCGAAGGCCAACACTTAACGACTGAGCCACCCAGGCGCAAACAAAACCTGAATCTCAGAAGTCTAAGTGACTTAACAGAGAACAACGGACGGAGAATTGAAACTGGTTTGTCTGACTCCATAGCCTGTTGTTAACCTCTACGCTGGAAGCATTCGTGTGGTTACGTCACTACCTAAAACATACAAATATGAAATGCAGTCAAGAGGACAAACGGTGAGTCGGAGATGGATAAAGATATATATTAGGAAGAAAGAAAGAGAGGGAGAGAGAAAAAGAGATTGAATTTCAATCCAAATCCCTTATTTAGTATTTTTTCCATAAAAGAAGTAAGCTAATACCTTTCTCAGAAAATATTGTAAACATGACTCTACACATTACTGATTCATTAAAAGTCAAACTCAGGAAGAAATCTGGCCTTCGGTTCTTTCTTCCTGCCTACTCTCAGAGCTCCAGTTGCTCTTCCAAAAATTTGTTCCAACAGCTGAATGCTGAATTTTTTCCCAATTCCATTTTTCTCCTTTTTAAAATGTCATTCTTGTTCTTTCAATTTTGTAGCCCATTATTGGAATAGAAATTATTCCATAAATGCATTAAGACATCAAGACTTCCTCCTTTAAATAGTGTCCAGTATTTGTGTATGACTTGAGGACAAACAAAATGCTCTCTTCAAAATTCCTGTTTCCCAGCTCTCAGAGCCTGCTTTAGACAGTCAGTCATTCATCCTTCTTATCCTCTCCTATTAGTTGTTCTTTGCTTTTGAATCTGATCACGGAATCCTATTATGGAAATTACTGGCCACTTTGAATGTCTTAATCCCTAGGGGCTGGTCAACCCCTCCCAACATCCAACAGGAAGCAGAAATGAACAAAGAAAGAAATCTGAGAGCCTCTACTTTTCTTCGCCTCTCTTTGGAATACTACAGATGTATCACTTTGCAAGCAAAAACCAAATGCTCCAGGTCCCTATTAGCTTTGCCAGGGGAGTTAATTCAGTCGATCCTGTACACCCACATCATAGTTTAGCGAGCAACAAGTCAAATCTGTATGATGCTGAAGGAATGTACTTTTTGTTTTCAACATGAAGGAAAATGATTCAGACAAGTGCTCAGTAGCTTTGTTAATTACCCTCCAAAGAATGGAAACAGTTATGATAAGGAGACACCACCATACTGTTGTTGCATATCCAAAACTCAGGTCAGGTGTGTTACGTTTAACATGTTGTCTAGAAGTTGTGGCAGATGGCCACAAAGGTGATGAAGGATAGTCCAGGTCCATAGGAGACAAACACACACAGAGGGAATTAGCTTCAGCAGTGTCTGTTCATGGAAGGCATCAAGTTTGTGTGGTCCCTTGCTCTCCATGTACTTATTTTTAACCATGTTATGCAGGATTGTCTACTTAATTAGGGTCCCTGAAAGACTGGATTTCTTTTAAGGATACACATGTATCAGAACGACACAGAACCAACTTGCATCTCTTCCCATGGCTTGGATGATCTCTCTTTGTGTTATCTCAGTTCCTCTAGGTGTGCCTTTTCCAACTTGCTCTTAGTAACAACTGGCAGATTATCTCTATTTCTTCTGGCCAAATCCCAGTAAAAACCAATCTTACTGATTCTCTACTTAGCATTAGCACATTTTGTCAGGTCTCTTTGTGCTGAAGTTGTCTCCTGGACTTGCCTGACACCAGATGCCTATTTTCCTGGTATGGCCAGTAGCTGGGCTGGTGCAAATTTTAAAAAGAAAATTTATGGACATCCTGATACCATTTCTCTAAAACATAAAAATATTAAAAATAGCCATATGCTGATCTAAATGCTGTATGGTCGATCACATTCTCTTTTTTCCCCTTTCCGGTTTTCGACTCCAACTGAACCTGTTCATAATCATAATGGAAACTTCTAGTCATTTACCTTATCCTCCTCTCCCCAGTCTTTCTGACCCCCCTGAGCTTCATTTGGCCATGTTCCCAGTGACAGGCGTTTTAAACATGCTATCACCAGAAGCCACTTTCATTTCATCCCTCACTTCCTTGATTCTCCTATTTCAACTTACTGACAAAGAAAATCCATTCATTATAACATCTTGATGCATTTCAGCTCTCCATCACAGAATTTCTCTCTTAAACCAGCCAGTCTTTTCTAATTCTTTCTCTTGTTTGTTTTTGGTGGTGTTCTTATTTTGGTGTTGTTGGTATATATATATGTACAGTTTGGCCAAACTTCACATGTACATATATATATATCAACAAGCATTTTATTGTTTTTCAAAACCACATTTTTACCTGGGCTCATTCCTTCTTTTCCTATTACCTCCAAATTACATTCCATTTTGTTACCTCCTGTTTGCTTCCATATACCCTGTCTCTTCTGTTTTCTAGTTGGTCTCCAGACTTCCCCTGCTCGGTATACACATATGTTCCTTTTTGTTTTTAAAGATTTATTTATCTATTTTAGAGAGAGAGAGAGATCAGGGGAAGGGGCAGAGGGAGAGGGAGAGAGAGAATCCCAAGCAGACTCCCCGAGGAGTGTGGAGCGCGATGCGGGGCTCGATCTCACAACCCTGAGATGATGACCTGAGCCAAAATCAAGAGTCAGATGCTCAATGGACTGAGCCACCCAGGTGCCCCGTATACACACATGATCCAGTCTAACCAAATCCTGAAGGAAAACAAATAAATCCTCCTTCCATCTTGCTTTCTTCTCGAACTGCCATCTCCTGCATACCTCATGTGTTCTGTGGTGTTCCACATTCAAATATGCCATCGCATGTCGCTCCCGCAAGTTGTGTCAGGGCTGCTCACTCATGAGCCAGGAAGCTGTGGCTCCAGCATGTACAACAAGATGCACAGGCGCCAGAAGATAAGTGACAAGGCTTGTCTCCATCTCAGTTCTTTTGACCCCACTGGCATCTGAAATAACCGGAAATTCTCCTGCACTTCTTATGACATGATATTTTGGGTTCATCTTCTAGATTTCACTGTCTGTAATCATTTCATTTCATTAATTGGCTCCATCTGTGATTTACCTTTCCATGTAGGTTTTTCCTGAGGTTTCAGTCTCGGGATCTTCCTTGCCTTCTCTTCACACCCTCTTCCCGAGAAACATCTCTATTCACGCAGCTAAAACTTGCCTGTGGCTCTCTACCAAAGTACATTTTGAACCGAGGCATTTCTACCAAGGTGCAGACTTTATATTTCAGCTTCCACCTAAACATCTCTATATGGATGGTTTGCTGGCACCATAAACTCAGTAGATCTATAATCAAACAAGTGATCTTTCCTACAGGCAAACAAAGAAAACCAACAGAAGCGTGCTTCTGCCCTCAGTTTCTTTTTCTTGATTAACTATGCTCTTATTTGTCTTCTCATTCTCTCTATGGAAGTCCAAGTGATTTTTGAACTTTTCTCTCAATGCCTTATCATTAAGGTGTATGGTTTCTACCTCTGAAGTTTCTCTACAGCGTCTTATTTCCATTCACATGGGCAGTGTCCCAGTGCAAATACACAGCCCTTCTCACATGGCTTATTCAAATCCTTACTGAAAGATGACTTCACCCTCATCCTTTTCCCTCCCAGATGCATTTGTCACATGACATGGTCATGCCACCCCTTAAAGATCTTGGATGCAATCTATTATTTATATAAAAGATACTGAATTCCTTTCTTAACCTGTTATTCTAAGATTCTAAGCTACCCACTATCTGACCCCAACATAACTTTTCAGAATCGTGTCCTGTTAGATCTGACTATGTGAGTACAGTTTGGCCAAACTGGACAATTTGTAAAGCTGAACAAAACATTCACTTTCTCACTTCTGAAACTATGCCACTTCTTCAGCGGGGGGGGGGGGGGGGTCCCTCCATCTCCACTTACAAAATCCTCTCCATCCTTTAATACCCAGGTCAATAGCCCGTTCCCATGTTTGTATTAGTTCTATTTTCAGTGTTTCTAAAAATAATCACAAAACTGAATACTGCTTGACCCTTCTCTCACAATGGATAAATATATATATATTTATATATAGATAATATTTTTTATTTATATACAATATACATAGATATTTGAAGCTTTCCTATTATATGTATTTATATTTATATATATATAGTATATACTAGGTGTATCAGTGAGCCTCAGAGCCATTAGAATTTGGAAATAGGAACATAGAAGCAACCTGTCTAAGGATAGAAGGACCAGAATTTCTATGTAGAAGATTAGGGCAATTGCTTACCTGACAACAGTCTCCCCTTTGCCAGGTCTTAAGAAACACAGATTCCTCCGTCTTCCTGCAGTGGGCTCACTATTGGCCAGTAGACTTCCCGATTCCACAGACCCCTGATAAGGGCTTTCATCTCTTTGATTCCAGTCCGGTTTCATTTCTAAGTTTCTTTGTTCTTCTCTGCTGAGGTTTTACAGAACCGTGGAATTATCAAAAGCAATAATGTCTTTACACAGCGGTATCACAAATGTGGCCCAGTGGACTGGGTTAAATTGTGTTTTCTCCTAAAATTCATGTCCCCCTGGAACTGTAGAAGGTAACCTTACTTAAAAATGAGCTCTACAGATACAATTAGCTAAGACAAGGCCATACTGGATTGGAGTGAGTCCTAAGTCCAGTTGCTGGTGTCTTTATAAGAAGGCCGTGTGAAGACACAGAGACTCACAGGGGAATATATCATGTAAGGACAGAGGCAGAAATTTGAGTGATACGTCTATAAGCCAAGGAAGACTAAGGATTGATGCAACCATTGGGAACTAAGAGAGAGGCATGGAATAGATTCTTCCTGCCGACACCTCGACTGGGGTCTTCTGGCCTCAAGACTGTGAGGAAAAATTGTTTGTTGTTTTAAACCACCCAGTGTGTGGTATTTTGTTATAGCAACTCTAGGATAAGTGAATCTAAGATCCTAAGCTACCCACTATCTGACCCCAACATAACTTTTCAGAATCGTGTCCTGTTAGATCTGACTATGTGAGTACAGTTTGGCCAAACTGGACAATTTGTAAAGCTGAACAAAACATTCACTTTCTCACTTCTGAAACTATGCCACTTCTTCAGCTGGGGTGGGGGCGCATCCTCCATCTCCGCTCACAAAATTCAGTCAACCCATAGGATTAGAGAGCTGACGTCTAGTTTAGATCAGAACACATCTTCTACACCTCTGTTTGGGCTCTTTTTTGCCCCCGATACATCACAGAAGGTCACAGCCATATCCTTTTTGTGACAGACTTTTTAGAGTTTTCCTGAGGGCCTGTCTCCCTACCCTGCTTCCTCCCACCCTCACCATCTCTCTGCAGGGCCCTTCTTTTCTCTGTCAACATGGCCCACAAACGACTCTAGGAGAATATGTCTGAGAAGCTTCTGTGAGGGCCAGTGTGGGCATAAAAAGCCAACTCCTGTATCATCTACTCCCCTGATCAATACTAATTTCTTTGCCTGTTGTAACTTCACAGCACCCTCTGCCTCCGTTACCCTGTCACGGTCTGCCTTAAGCCGAAGCTAGTTGCACAAAAATTTCCATTGCTCCCATAACTGATTAAAACTCTTCTCTTAAAGGCAGGCACCAGCTTTCATTCTGTTTGTATACAACACAATGCCTTCAGTAATGAACTCATTCAATACCATTTATTTCCAGCCCACAATATAGCGAGAACATTTCAAAGTACTTAGTTGGTGTTTGGTCAACACGCTTTGGATCAAAATGAATGATATTTGAAGCTTTCCTTTCTTTTCTTTCTTTTTTTTTTTTTTCTTAATTTTAACCTGTTGAAAAATGAGCCTAGACCTTTCTTTGCTTTCGCTTACCTACCCTTCTGGTTAAATTATTTGATATCAGACACCACTGACATCCCTCCTTTTTCTTTGAAACAGGAAACAACGCCAAGCATACATTAATCTAAACCCACTGCACTTCTAAATCTCAAAGAACAGAGAGCAAAGGAAGCTGGAGAGAGGCCAGAAGGGACCAACTTTGTTCCCTCCTTCTGTATTGTACCCCCCTATGTCTAATCTTCCCTGCCCTACTGGGTGGCTTAGGAATTTTATCCATTCTTCAGACTGGAAAAGGAAGTAGGGGCTGGAACTAGGTGTGTACAAATTGTTGAGAAGGCTTTCTGTGGATTTTTGAGGACGGAGCTAGAGTATCATTTGTAGAGACCTGCCAGAGCCTCTACTTCGAAAACGAAGGTCCACTCTCATTCTCTGGCGTCAGTCCTATCAGCAGAATCACTAAAGCCAAGACCAAGAAATAGATAACTAATCTCTCCGCACAGGGAGGCTAGTAAGCAAGGCAAACGCTGAGTTCTGCCAAGAGGAAGAAGCCCACAAGCCAGGCAACTGCTGAACACGTTGCCAAAAAGAAGCGGCTTCCACATGAATGCCTAAAGCTTTCGAAAAAGTGAATCAGATTCAAGAGCAGTCAATCTCCTGCAGCCTGTCGGTGGCAGGGAAATCGGCCCCCAAGCACTGCGGTGTCAGATCCGTTCTTCTGACCTTCTCGTTTGCCTCAGATTCCTGGAGGACCTTGTGCATTTCTCAGATCACCAGACCCGATCTCAGACGCTCTTTCGGAATCTCTGATACTGGCCTGCAGATCTGTGACGTCACAAGCTGCCCCCGGTGATTGCCACACGTGCTTAAGGCGGAACCACCTCTTCCGGCTCACATACCTTCCGCCCTTACTGAATGTGGACCTCGGGCCAGTTTCTCAAATTCCGAATCCGATTCCCCCATCTCTGAGATAGAGATGATGATGATAGCGCCTTCTGAGCGGCCTGTCAGGAGGCTTGAATAAAGTAGCGCCGGTAAGGGCCCGAGCTGCAGGACGCCCTCGCAGTAGGCACTCAGGCGACGTCTGTGCTTGGGAGAGGCGCACTGCCTGATGGATGGCGGCACGTACCAAATGCCCCGCGACGCTTGGGCCACAAATTCTGTAGTGTTCATGCTCACGGTAAATCTCGATGGCTCCATCAGCCACTTCCGGAGAGAGAAAGATGGCGTCCTGTTAATACCACAGTTATTTGCGGAACTACTCCCAAGGTGTTTGAGCCTCAGGAAGTTACCATCCCCAATGATTTTATGAGTGTACGGAGAGTAAATTTTAGGGGCCGCGCAAGGGAAAGGCAAACACGAATGCTTCTCTGCGGGTCTGAGATCAAAGCGCCTGAGTGACGTGGCACGTCCCTGCCGAAAATGCCAAATGCCACCCTGCTGACCAGGCCGAGCGCGTCCCTTACCGCCCGCTCCGGCTCTCGGCGGGCGGCGAATACGCTGAAGTGTTTACGAATCAGTTTACGACTCCAATAGTCGCCGTTTCTTTAGTGACTCGAGTCTACGCCTGAAGCACTCGGTTGTGGGGGTGGTTTTTATTTATTTATTTATTTACTTATTTTAAAAAATCAAGGAACCTTATTTTCCTTGGAGGCTCCTAAATAAGAGATTGAAATAATAAAAGTGGAGAAACTCTGTAAAGAAGGCTTCTGTTGGCACCGTTGAACTCCGCGCCCCCTCAGCTATTAAAACAGACCCTCTGCGGAGTTGCCCGGAACCGGAAATCCCAGCCTCCAGGAGGCCCTTCTCGGCGACCGAGGGGCGGGCTTTACCGTTGTGCGCACGCGCACATGCAGTGAACCGCATCCCCAGTACCCCTTCCCTATGGTCTTCCGTCAGTCTGTTGCCGAGGATTTAGAAATGGAACTGTGGAAAGCTCCATCATTTAGAAATAATTAGTACCTTTACTCGTAATTTCTAAATCACACCAGCTGCAAGAGGGTGGAGCGTTTTGCTTCCTGTGAGAGTTTTAAAGCAACTTACTGCCATCCTTTGATAAGAGAATGCTTTTCAGGACTTAGAACCTGGTCAGATCCCAATAGCACAGATTCCAGCTCTGAAAAGGCTTTAAAAAATGGTTGAACTGTGCACTATTCCTCCCCCAAAAAAGTGTCTTATGTTCTCCCAGTGACTATGAATGTTTTCTTTATTTTTTTATTTTTCTCTGTCAGTCTGATTAAAATTAAGTTCCATGGCAAACATATAGGAATTCAAACTAAGAAGAGGCTTGTTAAATGTGTATCTTTGGGGCGCCTGGGTGGCTCAGTCGTTAAGCGTCTGCCTTCGGCTCAGGTCATGGTCCCAGGGTCCCGGGATCGAGCCCCGCATCGGGCTCCCTGCTCAGCGGGAGCCTGCTTCTCCCTCTGACCCTCTCCTCTCTCGTGCTGTTTCCCTCTCGCTCGCTCTCTAATAAAGAAATAAATAAAATCTTTAAAAAAAATGTGTAATTTTGAATATCATGATTCAGCCCTCAACAACAATATTAAAATTTCACTGTCACGCTTATGTCCATGTGATTTACATAACTTCCCTTTTACTATTAATTATCAGGAAAAAAATTGTCTCATCGTGTGTAGGGACATATGTTGACATTTATTAATTTAAACGCCTACCATAATATTTAAATGTATAATTTATCGGGAAAAATTCTAAACAACTATATTAAAACATGGGATTTTCTCAGAGGAAAATGAATAAAAAGTATTCATCACCCTGTCTCCAGAAATCATCTAAAGTAATGGTACCCAGTAGATCCATAATGAAAGCCACATATGTAATGTTAAATGTTCTGGTAGGTAGCCAAATTTTTTAAAGGTAAAAAAGAGCAGGCAAAATTAACTTTTATTTTTATTTTTTATTTTATTATTATTTTTTTAAGATTTTATTTATTTGACAGAGAAAGACACAGCGAGAGAGGGAACATGAGCAGGGGGAGTGGGAGAGGGAGAAGCAGGCTTCCCACGGAGCAGGGAGCCCGATGTGGGGCTCGATCCCAGGACCCTGGGATCATGACCTGAGCCACCCCGGCGCCCCCAAAATGAACTTTTAATGTTTTATTTAATCCAATATGTTCAAAATATCATCATTTAAATATGTAATCAATATTTTAAAAAATCTTATATCTTCAAAATCTGGGGTGTAATCCCTACATACAGAAGGTCTCACTTTTATAAGCCACATTTCAAGTGCTCAGTAGCCACACTTGGGATAGCAGCTACTCTACTTAGTAGTGGAAATCTAAAGAATTTTTTTTTAAAGGAAAAAATAAGAAAGCCAGAGAAAGCCAAAATGATGACAAGACTTAAATTATAGAGAGAGAGGACATTGATCATTTATGGCCTTATTCTTAAGTCTCAAAGAATAAGACACAGAGAATAAACTCATTTATGATTATTAGAACACCAGTCTATGAAATACACCTCTGCTCCAATTGGGTAAAAGGCACATTTTCTATGATTTACTATTTAAAAAAATAAATAAATAAAACTACCTCCCCTGCCATTATTAGCATGACTTTGTAGATCTAAATGGAAAAGCAATTAGGACAAACCAGCAAGTATTTCTTGAGAATGTACTTTAGGCTCCACACTTTGTTAAGAACTGTGAGACAGTCAAAAACATTAAACATGTTTCCTATGCAGTGAGTGTGGTGTAGTGGAAAGAGCCAGATAGACCTGAGTTTGAATTCTGGTCAAAAACTAGTCTGTCTGAACTTGATTTATATAAAATAGATGTAATAATACCAACCTCACAGAGTCTGATGCTGTAAGTGAGACCAAGTATCAGTGCTCACAGCCGTGCTTCCCTAAGGCAAACTCCATTCGATGATAAATTATAGTCTGCTTTGTGAAGGGAAGATGATGTGTCCTGAATAACCCTCAAGCAAGGCAGGCTAGCCTTTAATTAAAAGTTTACTTGTGTGGAGCATGATTTAAGAACCTTAGAAAGATAGAGGATGGGAATTGAAGGCTGCCTGAAGGAAATGGGGTTTGAGCTTTCTTCAGTCATCATGAAAATTTGGCAATGGAGGAAAAAAATTTCAGACAAGATGATTAAGGCAATGATACCCAAGTAGTGTACATGGTAGAGTGACCAACTGAGCCAATTTGCATGGAACTGAAAAGGTCCACAAGATGCAGGATTTTCAGTACTATAACCAGGGCAGTTCTGGCCAAACTGGGATGGTTGGTCTCTCTAGCACAGGATAAAGAGAAGCAAGAAGTTCAGCTTGATGGTGATAAAATGTTCATGTTGCGAGACTAATAGAAAATGCAATTAAATGGTTAGATGGGGCAAGGTTTTGGTGGGTCTTGAAACACAAGTAGGGGGATGTGAAAAACAACATGAGAGACTAATCGTGAACAGAATTAACAAATGTGAAAGAACACCGGCCAATGGGTCAAAAGAATTGAATTTTAGTTCTGATCTACCACCAACTCTGATCCTCTCACCACCTTTACCTCTAAGGGGCGCAGTTATGTCACTTGTGAATGAGAAGGCTATAGCAGATGACCTCTCCAGCCTTCTGTGGCTAGCCTCTGTTGTGATTCTGTTGGAGATAAGAAATCATAGAAGGCTTTGACCATACTGGTGGTCCAAGATGAGTCTGAAAGGTATATATGCAGTTTAGAAGGTTTCTCTATCATCTTGGAAACATTTTCTTACTCTCTCCAGTACTATTACTTGAAAGTCTTCTAGAGACACAAATTGATAATGTATACTTTCATTTCTTCCATTAAGAGTGGGACAAATCTGTAGGCAGTGGGTTTCTGAGTTATCTGGGGATAATGCCCAAAATCCAGTTGAGTTGGGGTTACTTTTTCATCACTTCCAAAACATTAAAGGTGTCAAGATACAACTATTTCCAAGAATTCAAAAGGAAGAAGACAGACTACACCCATGAGCACCTTCCTGAATACATACTTTCATGAGTTACTGCCTCACTAACAGAGCCCCAAGCTAGAATTTTCAGTGTTGCTTTCAAAAGGTGGTTTTGACATCAGAAACTAGGAAGAGAAAAGGAACAACTCAAGAAAGGGAAAATGAGTGCGAAAGCTATAAGACACACTCCCTAGAGCCAAATGACTCAGGCTTTATCCTGTCTGAATTCACTTCCTTTCTATTTATGGCTTAACCATGAAACTTTTAGCTAGTATCTCCTAAATAAGAAGCTTATCTATTGGCTTCCTAGATCCCATTGGCAGAAACTCAACTCTAAACTTAGTGTTTATAACCAATAAACATTTAATGCTAGACTTTAGCTTCTTGCCAGAATATAAGTATCGTTATAAATCTTCATGGAAGGAAGAAAAAAAATTAGTACTTTGGAAATTCAATCAATGAGAGTATGCATGCAAAAGAATGATAGATCATATTTTACCTGTTTAAACGAAAAGGAAAAAACATCTTAATTACACTAATGGCCTACATTTTTTTCATATAACTACTAGTCTAAAGTTTTTCTTTGCTGCTAATTTTGTATGAAACATATTCGTGCTAAATAGTCTCTTACCATACACCTAGAGATGTTTATTTACACAGATGCAGGGTATTTGAATCTAGGGGGAGAGGGTCATTGAAGCCAGAACTCAAGGCCAACCCCTCTCCAACAGTAATTTGTGGGTTTTCCTACATTTAGTGGTTACAAAGGAGCCTTAGACTCTGTTGGTCATGACCAATACTGCACCATTATTTTATATGAAATTTTAGAAAAAAGAATCCTTACTCTCAGAAGCCATTAAATATTTTAATTCACTTTAGGTGAGTATAGGGGTGGTGGTAAGGAAGGGGTGGAGGTAATCTGGGTGGTGTCACATAAACGAGACCAAATTCCCACAGAAGGGAACTGCGTGTCCAGTTTCTTTATCTAAGCCATGAAAACAAACTTGTGTCTGGGTATAAAATAAAGTAAGTTCATAATAAAATAAATTAGGCAATGAGCCGAATTTAGAATCGATTTCCTTTTTTGTTTTGTTACATGAAGACCTCTATGTAAACATATTTAAACAAAAACAAGATATCTGCTTGTATGCACAATGTATAATTTATATAATGAAATCTATGTGAGTTTCTGCAAACAAAAATGTTCATGCAGATAATGTTCATATTGAGAATCATAAAAAAGGAAGGAAATATTGATCAAGAAAAAAAGGGTGAGCTGGGAAATGTGGATTTTCAGGATGTGTGAAAGTATGATTTGAAAGGTAGCCTAGCAATTAGATCTTCCATGTATTAGTTTCTCTCTCCTCCACCACTAGCTGAATATCCTAAGAAAATAAGGTAAGATGTAAAAAAAAAAAAAAAAAAAACTTAAAATGATGTTAATGTTCTGATTAAAAAGAAACAAGGGGGAAACGACCAACGAAATAGATCTGATTAGGCAAACAACTCTTACACATATGTGGGGAAAGAAAATACCATTTCATTGGGATGGTAGCTTGATCGAGGACCTGATTTGATCATTAAGTTTAATACCCTCCTCTTAAAAATTTAGCCCTAGAGCAGTTTTTAATGAATATGTGGATGGAAAAATAATAATATGTTTAATTTCAGATGCAAGCTAAAATATCCGTGAGTTTTTAGGTGTTTTCCATAGAATCCCAGTAGAGAGAAAAAGTTTGAGAATCTATAGCATGAAGATGACAATGATTTATCAGAATTTTGATTTGAGGTTGATATAGTCGGTATAATATTTTAGCCTCTTTTCAAGAAATTGGGTGTTTCATTCCATGGCTCAAGCATTCAGAAGCCTGCACGGCTAATTTTATGGGTGAAATAAGCATATTCAGTTTCAGTTATTTGCTTTCAATGTACAGAAATAAGTTTATTTCCAAGGTTCTGTCACTAACTCTTTCCCCTTAGTTAAGAAGTAAAAATAATATATTGTTATAATTGGCATTCAGTTGTAGCTTTTTTAGAGCTCATAATATTAATTTGATTTGACTAAAACACAAAACTTTCTCAACTGGAGATTCTGTTGGAGTTGTGGTAACAAAAAGATGAAAGAGTTAATAAACATTCATATCTAAGATATACCAGGATGAAAAATTCTAAAATGTTTTAAAATACTTAAAACTAGAAATATTAAAAACTTACTCCTTACCCTCAAGTTAATCTCCTACACATAACTGCAGAATGGAGAGAAATCATGCTGGAAAGAAAAAAAGAAGAAATGGGATTATGTATGTGGACAATTGCTTGGGGCCAAAGAGAGTAGAAAAGTCTTAGTAAAATAGAAAAAGTATATCCTAACTATACCTGATGATGTTTAGCAAAATGCAAACGAGCCTGTAATTCTGTATCTGTTTCTACATCTTCTTCCTACTTCTTAACCAATATTACCATGTTAGAATCTTTGTAGTCCTAAATTGATGCGGGAGGTTCCATCTGACTTTCTACCTTGGAAAGGCTTTGGGATGTGACTTCAGACCCAGTTAATACCCTTCCCTGCCCCCTTGTGGTTGCCAAAGTTACAGACCAGGTTTGCCAAGTGAAGGTAAATGCCATCAGCCTTTTATCACATGGTACTTTCTTTGTAGCTATCTTGGTTCCAGCTTTCCCATAAATTTTGGCACGGCCGCTCCTTAATATCTTGTCAGTGTTGCTATGTGCTGACATGTGTTTCAGCAACAGAGCAAGTAGGGTACAGAAATAAACCCACTCGTATATGGAATCATTGATATATGACAAGATGACCTGACCAGTTACTTAGAAAAGAGAAATTAGCACTGAAAAGCACTGAGCGACTGGTCTGCCCTTAGAAAATAATGAAACTCTCTCTCAATTTTACACCATTTATAACAAGTAATGGCAGACGTCGTTTAAGATTTAAATGTAGATTTCTGTTCCTAGTAATAGGCTAAGTTGTTGAGACCAAATCTCTTGCTGAAAGCAGATAATGACTAAATAGATTTTATACTAGTAATACTTTTTGAGTTAAAGAGAGTCACTTCATAGTATTTAATTCATTAGAAAAAATATAGCAATTCCAAATGTATGTGGACTCAATGACATGGCTTTAAGATACAAACATGCAAACATACAAAATAAGCATAGCTAAAAGCAAAATGAGCAAATTCATAATTAAAATGGGGGGTTATTGCTTATCTGTCTGGTAATTGTCTTAATACTGGAAATATCCCAACTCTTCAGAATTGATCTTTAGATTTATGCAATCCCAATAAAAATTTTGTTTTTCCTTTGGTAGATCTTGACAAGCACATTTTGAATTTACATGAAATTGCAACAGATCATAAATAGTTAAGAACTCTTAATGAAGGACAGGTGGGAGAACTTTCTCTTCCTAATATCAAACCTTATTTTAAAGCTATAGTAATTAAAGCAATGTGGAATTTATACAGAGATAAACATATAGATCAATGCAAAAGTATTTGACAGCTCAACAATAGACCATATATGGGGCGCCTGGGTGGCTCAGTCATTAAGTGTCAGCCTTCAGCTCAGGGCATGATCCCAGGGTCCTGGGATCGAGCCCTGCATCGAGCCCCACATCGGGCTCCCTGCTCTGCAGGAAACCTGCTTCTCCCTCTCCTACTCCCCCTGCTTGTGTTCCTGCTCTCACTATCTCTCTCTCTGTCAAATAAATAAATAAATAAATAAATAATCTTTAAAAAAAAAACAAACAATAGACCATATATAAAAATATATATATATATATATGCTTCATGTACGACAGAGGTAGCATTGTACAAGGATAGAAAATGCACATTTAAAGATGCTTTGTATTTTAATAATTATATCATTCTTACATATTTTTTTATTTTTTAATTCCAGAGTTTTAGGAATGTTGAAATATCAGTACTTTCCCAAATAGCCTTCAGTCAGATGCTCCAAATATTAACATTTTTTAACACACACGCACACCCACACATTCACTCACTCCCCGAATAAATCACACACAAAGGGATATGACTCCATTCATATACGTTCAAAGACAGATAAAAGTAAACTCTATCACTTAAAGGTACACACATAGGCAATAAACCATGAAGAAAATGGAAATGATTTTAATATAAGTCTGGATGGCAGTTACCTCGAAGGGCAAGGTGGTCAGAGAAGGGAACCCGAGTCTCCTGAGGGGATGATGTCCTTTCTTTCTTTATTTGAGGGAAGGCGATGTTACATGTATTTAATTAGAGGTGGTTCACATTATGGTACATATATTTTATTCATGTTTCCACATTTAGTACATTTCACAATACAACGAAAAAAAAGCATTTAAACGAAGAAGAGTAGAACTTTAAAAACTGTAACCAGATTTATCAATCCTTTAATAACCTGCTTTATCAATGATATCTTTTGTCAGTAAATATCACCCTTAAGATTTTATCACAGGAACCCTTCTGGTCTCAAGTTTTTTAGAGATAATTATTCGCTGATAGTAGTGGAGTGCCTATTTGCCATGTTACTTATCAAAGTTAAATAATTACTCATCTCTTGGCTAGACAGGTGTTGAAAAAACACATAAGACAGGTTTTGGCCTGGAGAAATAATCTTAACAGATAAACATAGTATCAGTGACTTAATGAGAAACTACTTAAAGACATAAGGAACACCTGCTAAATCTTCACCAGGCCACTCACCAACCCCCCAGTTCTGTACCCAAATCCTCTGCCCTCTTGGGACTCTGCAAGCAAACTATTGATGCTCCAATCCAATTCTTGCTCTTGTATCAATTTTCTCTTTCAATAGCATTTTCATCATAATTCAAACGTGCTGTTATTTCTTGCGTCTTGGGAAAGCTAACTGTTCTCCTATATAGCAAAATATCAGGAAACAACTCCTTGTATTCAATTTGTATCTTTCCATATTATTTCTTTTTTTTTTTCTTTCCATATTATTTCAAACTCACTCAGACTAGGTTTTTGCCCCCACTCCTCCGCTAAAACTTCTCTTGTCAAGATCTCCAGAGACTCAATGTCGCTAACATCCATGATCAATGACTAGTCCTCAGCTCATGTGATCTGTCCCCATGCCTTTGACACCGTTGGTCACTCATCCTGGAAACACTTTCACTGCTTGGTTTCCATAATATCACTCACCATTTTTTTTTAACTTTCTTCATTAGCTGCTCATTATCAATCTTCTTTGGAACTTCTTTTTATTCCCCTCCACCTGGAAACACTGAATATGTCCCCCACCCCCTATGCCCAAACCATGGGTTTTCTTTTCTTTCTTTCTTTCTTTTTTTTTTTTTGTCCTATCCCCACTCAATCTCTTGGTGATTTCAGCAAGTAGCATGGTGTAAATACCACCCGTATGCTAAGGATCCCCACATTTACATTTCTAGCCCAGGCTGTTCCACTTAACCCCAGACAACTACTCAACACCTCCATGTGGATGTCTAACAGACGGAACTACTGGAATTTCCCCCAAAAGCTTCTTACCACCTTACCATCTCAGCCAAATCACAACTCCATCCTTCAGATGTCTTTATGTCATTGTAGATCCCTCCCTTTCTTTCACGCCCCACGTCCAGTCTGTCAGTTCGTACTGTCGGCATTATCTCCTCTCTCTATATAATGTCTATAGTATTGTCTTAAATTATTTAAGTAGATTCCAAATTGCTCTTCTTAGTTCTACTCATATTTCTCCAAAGTCTGATCTTAATCCTGCAAGTTGTAGGGTGTTTCTAAAACTTAAAACAGATCATGCTCCTCCTCTGCTCAAAACCTTTCTATAGCTTCCCATTCCATTCAGAGTAAAAGACAAAGTCTTGAATGGCCTACTAAGCACTCTGTGATGTACTTAGTCTCTGGCCTCATCACCCACGTGGGCACTCTGGCAGAGCCAGACAGATCCCAGACTCCATTGCTATTCACGGGATAGGCGCGCTTCCACATCAGGACATTTGAGCTTCTTCCTCCCTGGCCTGAAACATTCTTCCCCCAGATTTCTGGGTGGTTCATTCTCTTGCCTCCTTTGTTTAAATACCACCTGTTCAGTGAGACCCCTTATTTAAAAATTGCAAGTCCCCACCCCCAGAACTCCCAGTCTCCCATACCTCACTCTATTTTGCCAATGTATAACACAAACCATCCTTTACTTATTCATTTTTAGTTTTTCTACACTTGGAAAGTGTCTCCTTTTTGGTCACTAATGTTTCCCTAGCTCCTAGAAGAACATTCTACATATAGCATATGCTTAATATATATTTGTTCAGTAAATTAATTGTATTGCTTCATATAAGCTGTAAGTGTTTTAAGAGTTTGGAGAAGAGGGAGACAAGTATTAGCCAGAGGAGTTAGAGTTTTGAACATACACAATTCCTGCTTATATTTCATGTGCCATATGTGGTTGAGATCAAGCAGAAAGAAAAACACCTATATTGGATGGAGGTATGGAAAATAGAGTTGAGAAGAGAGACCTTCTCCCTTCAGAATAAAAGTCATGGTTTCTACATGGTCCCTCGTCACCAGTTTGAGATATAAAATAAGGGTCTGTTTTTTCTTTTTTCCTGTTTTCTTTCTCTCACTCGCTCTCTATCTCTCTTTTCCCTCCCTCCCTCCCTCTTTCCTTCTTTCCTCTCTCTCGTTCTTCCTTCCTTCCTCCCTTCCCTCCTTCCTTCCTTCCTCTTTCTTTCTTTCTTTCTTTCTTTCTTTCTTTCTTTCTTTCTTTCT
>NW_023270494.1:9288149-9313078 GCF_011800145.1 Mirounga leonina
CTTCCTTCCTTCCTTCCTTCCTTCCTTCCTTCCTTCCTTCCTTCCTTCCTTCTAAGGTTCCAATCTTCCATCAAACATTTCTTGAAGAATTATTTTCCTTCCTAAGGTCCTTTTCCCATGATGAGTTGAAGACTATGAAATAGTTGTCTACTTATACCTGGATTTTTTTCTTACTATTTGGTTAGACACATGGTTCCAGAATAATAACATGTACTTTGTTTCTTAGAACTACATGCACTGATTAAGTTCTGACTAATGGGATATAAGAGAAATTGTGTGTGTAACTTCTAGGAGACCTAATGAGGTCTAGGAAATGTCATTAAAGAATGGGAGCATGCCCTTTGGCCTCCTTTTTCATCCTCATGCGGTATGAAATGCAAAATGATGGCTGGGCTTGAGAAACATCTGTATCACAAGCTGGTAGTCAGTTATGAAAAATGGCAGAACAACACGAGAGAAAAACCTAGGGTTCCCAATAATTAAGAAGCTGCCAAAGCAGCCCCAGGCTGTCCACCTGTACTTTCATGTGACCAAAATGAAGCTTCCATATTGTTTAAGCCACTAATAATTTGGTTGTCTGACATTTGCTTTCAAATTTAATCCTAAAACACTATCACTAAAAGGTCTCATTATACCTAAAGATGAAACTTCTTTTCTCAGACATCATATAAAAATATAAAACAACCAGTAAGGCAGAGTTACCAAGCAAGCCACATGAAAGCTGACCTTTGAGTTAGAGAAGAGTCCTGGAAACCCTCTGCCATGCCAGTCCTTAACCCTTTAATTTGTAGATCTTGGAGAGGTCAGAGTGACACTATGAGTGTGGCCAGTCTGTTTAGAACAGACATGAAGATTTCAAGGAACTTGGAGAAGGGCTCTTTGTCAACGAATATATGAGTGTTTCAATATTGTAGCAGCATAAGTGGTTATGAATGTGAGGATCATCTCAATATCAACTCCCTCTTTTTCTGATGTAAGAGTGAAGTGGGGAAGTATCCCCTTTGTTTTTTATCTATATGATTCAGTTGGAAGTAATACCGCTCAGTATTCGTGATTATTGGCAAAATTAATCAGAAAACCCCATTGCTATATCAGTCTCAGGTCAGTAAATATTATAAAACCTAAGCCACTTATTATCACCACTTTTTAAAGATTTGTTTATTTTAGAGCGAGAAAGAGAGAGAGAACAAGCATGAGGGGCAGGGAGAGAGAGTCTCAAGCAGACTCCATGCTGAGTGCAGAGCCCGATGTGGGGCTCAATCTTGCAACCCAGAGATCACGATCTGAGCCTAAACCAAGAGTCATACACTTAACTATGCCACCCTGGCACCCCTATTATCACTATTAAAGAATCAGGATCTATGGCCATTTGGATCTGGTTTTGTAGTGATGTGAGCTTGGGGCTGCTGATGTCATAAGTTTAGCTTGAGAAAGAAGCTAACACGGTAGAAAGGATGCCGTCAGTGCTGAGATTCTGGGTGCCAGTAACCTTCTGTGTCCTGAATTCAGCCATACCTGAAATCATGAGCTATCGATAAGCTTTTTATTATTACGAAATAATACTTTCCTTCTTTCCTCTTGGACTAGTCTGGGTCCATGTTCTGCCGTCTTGTAACCAAGACTCTTATCCGATCTAATGAGAAAGAATTGCAGTCTGCATTTGCATCAGAAAAGAGCATTCTCAATAAAGAATGGAATGAGCACAGACACAGAAACAGGAGTATTTATTTTGGAAAAGGGAACTAATTCTGTATATACATGGTAGCAGTTTGAAGAATGAATTGAATCAGGGAACAGCATACATAAAAGGACCCCTGGAATATTTCAGTCAAGAATTGATGATGAGGCTATGAATTAAATAAATGGGAAGAAGCAGACAGTAGAGCCACCCTGAAGTCAAAATGGATAATAGGGAAACAGCCTGAATAGTTCATCCAAGGTCATGAATCTCTTTATTGGAGATAGTGATTCCAGCTCCCCAGGTCTCTGCTTTGACCATTCAACCACAGCTTCCTCTGTTGCGAAGGGACGCCTTGCCAGAAGATAGGATGAGCCTCCTAAATTGCAGGACCCAGTGCAAAATGAAAATGTGAGCCTCTTGTTTAACAGTTATTATGAATGACGAGACAGCAAAAGCAAAATATTAAGCCAAGCATGGGACCCTTCCAAGTGTAGGGCCCCGTGGACAACACAAACTGCGCAGCCATGAAGCCTGCCTTGTCAGAAATGGAATTCATAGGGGCGCCTGGGTGGCTCAGTCGGTGAAGCATCTGCCTTCGGCTCAGGTCATGATCCCGGGTCCTGGGATCGAGCCCTGCGTCGGGCTCCCTGCTCAGCGAGGAGTCTGCTTCTCCCTCTCCCTCTGACCCTGTCCCTCGTTCATGCTCTCTCTCTCTCTCAAAATAAATAAATAAAATCTTTTAAAAAATGGAATTTGTAGCTTTCTTCAGTTAATCTTTTCACACATGGGTAAGGCTGTGATTTGGAAAAAACCCAAAGGCTATTTCACTGGCATGCCTTTATATCCTTTCGCTAATTCAGTTATGGGAGGGAGAGAGATTATTCAAAAAAACAAAACAAATAAAAACTTGGCCATGACATATGATACAGTGATTCTTCATCTCCTTCTACCTACACATTGCAGCTGACCATCTTCTGTTCAGTGTTAAAACCCTTCACGTGCAGCTCCTTGAATGGCCCAAATCTTCCATTTATGTTGCACGAGCCTGTTTAACATTTGGAATGCAGTTATTTATGAAGGTAATTTTTAAATAGATTTGAAATATATATCCTCCTTATCTTTTTGAGAAAGACAAAACTAGTTTGATATTCTCATTTTTTTAATGTAAAGCTTTTATTTAGCTAAACTTTTGAAACATTTTGGGAAGTTCTTTTCTAGAGATTAAAAATATTGAGATTTGCATAAGGCTTTTATATCTAGAATAAAAAAATATCTCAGACACATTTTATGAAGATAGACTGACATCAGCTCTCTTTTCTATGCAATTCCATGTCTATGGAGATAATTTGAGAATTATTTACCCTTTGCGAAAGGTCCAATTTGTGTTTTGTTGCCTTTGTGCCCATTCAACTACTCATAGTGAGGGGTTGGAAATGGAAGGTCTGGAACCAGAAGGTCTAAGTTTAGATCAAAATCTGTCACTCATAAGTGAATTGGGTATCCCACTTAACCTCAGTGATCCTCTCTTTGAAAAAGGAATAATAATAATAGGAGCAACCTTATTAGGGCTTTGTGATGGTTATATGAATGAATACATGTAGGACAGTTAAAATAGTGCATGGAACCTCATGAGCACTTAATACGTGCAATGAATACTATCCTTTTATCCACTCAGCAAATGTTGAGTCTAGACGATAACCCACAAACTTGGAAAGTGATGGGCTCACAAGTGTAAATAAGACTGGCATGGCTCCTACCCAAGTACAAGTACAGTGCACAACGTGATACTGTTTGATAAATGATTTGAAGTGAGGAGTACAACATACTATGGAGCACTTAGTAGGACAGTGGAACAAGGTGGGAAGTGTGTATTACCTAAAAGAAGTGGGTCAGAAAACAGGTTCAAGAAGAATATGCTTATGCTTCTAGGGCGCCTGGGTGGCTCAGTCGTTAAGCGTCTGCCTTCGGCTCAGGTCATGATCCCAGGGTCCTGGGATCGAGCCCCGCATTGGGCTCCCTGCTCAGCGGGGAGTCTGCTTCTCCCTCTCCCACTGCCCCTGCTTGTGTTCCCTCTATCGCTGTGTGTCGCTCTCTGTCAAATAAATAAATAAAATCTTTAAAAAAAAAAAAAAAGAAGAATATGCTTCTAAATCAGAATGAATAAGTAGGAGTTGGCCAGAGAACAGACAGAGATAAAAATCCCAAGGCAAAGAAGAGTCACAAGTGAGATAAAAGAGAACAGAGCACCCCCAAAGCACGGGGAATTGTTCAGGAGGATATTGATAATTGTGGGGAGCAGCAATATGGTGAACTACAGAGGGAAGCAGGAGCCAAATCATAAAAGCATGCTAAAGGGTTTTATTTTTATCCTAAAGAAAATCTGCAGATGTATCTGAAGCCAAGAGTGGGTCCCTAAATCAATCTTTTGTAAAAGCCTATTATACCTCCATGTGGGGCAGAGAGGAGAATGACAAAGGAGAAATGAAAAATTTGACAGAATGATAGAAAATCCAATGACTAATTAGAAGATAGAAAGATAAAAAGAAGGAAATGAGAAAAAGAAAGATGACCAGGGAGACCCAGCATTGAAGAGGAGTTAGAGAATAGGGGATTAAGAGAAAAAAGTCATCAACAGTGCAGACAAGAGCTTTATGCAGAATTTAACAAAACATGAGTTTGTAGATTAAAAGACATCACCTTGTGTTCGGCATTCTAATTTAAAAAAAAAATAGATCCACGTCAAGGTGCCTTGTAAAAAATCTTAGGTCACCAGTAATAAAGAAAATATCTTAAAAGCTTTTTGGGAAAGAAGAAACTCAAACAAACATAAGGCACATGCAAAGAAAAACCATGAATGAGATTACTGGGAGCTAGAATACAGCAGAAATATGTCTTCAAAATTCTGGAAAAAAAAAATTCCAAAACTATAATAATTATAATCCTAGCCAAACCATCAGGAGGTGTAATAGTAGAATCGAGGTATTTTCAGACATGCCAACACTCAAAAAAATTACCTGCCATACATCTTTTTCCAGGAAGCTCCTGGCGTCACACTCCAAGGCAGTAATCCATAAAAGAGGAATATGTAGGATTTATGAAATAGGGAAGACGTGAAGACAACTCCCAGGATGATGGTGAAGAGAAGTCTTAGGAAGACAGCTGGTATAGCAGACCCAAACAATGTCTTATGTAGTTTGAGGCAGCAGAAAGAAGACACCAAGAAATACACAAACGCGTGCACACGCACACACACACCCCCCACAAACTGATAGACTATCTCACGTTGGAATAGAATATTGGGGAAGTTGGACTGTTTTTCTTTGGAAATCTTTGAAGCCAAATAAGTGATGGTTCTATAGACCAAAATGCAAAGAAAAACAAAACAGAAGCGACTTTTAATGGTCAGGAGAGCATAAAAATGTACAAAAGAGTGAAATGTAATCTTAAAGTACTGGGTGGCTAAGCTATAAACAAAATATTCCCAGTCATAATAAGGTGTGCGCTGAATATTAATTTAACCAAAAAATTCTGGGAGCAGGATGGAGGGAGGAAAAGAGCCCACCCACGCCTGTGTGTGTTGAGGAATAAGACCTGGAGTTAATCCTCCATCAGCTCTGGAGGAAAGCAGAAATGTAATCTGTAAACTTTTTTAAAATTAAAAATAGATATATCAACATTTTCTTGAGAAATACGAAGATCAATACCCTTGGAAACAGTGGATTCATCTGTTGAAAAGGAATTAAAAGATGAAAACAAGAGGAACAAAGAAACAGCTGTTTTTTATTATGGAGTCTTCCAGCACTATTCAGCTTTTTAAAACTTTTTATTGTGAATTATAACTTATATGCAGAAAACTGTATAAAACATATTCGGACAGTTTAATAATATAATAAAGGAAACATCTGTGTAACCACCACCTAGGTCAAAAAATAGAACATTGCTGGCCCCTAGAACACCCCACCACCCATGGGCCCTCTCTCAGCAAAACCTCCTCCCAACCCTAGAGGTTACCCTATACTGACTTTGGTGATAAGTTATTTTGCATTTATTTAGATTTTCATCACCTATGTATGCATCCCTCAACAATGTAGTTCAGCTTTCCATGGCTTTGACTGGATTTTCAAGTATGTGGCTAGTCTACTTAAATGAAATTTAAATTTTTAAATGCAATATTTTGCCCCTACAGGTACAAACACTGGATTTATACACCCTCCACTATAAAGAATTATTGAGTATACTGGCTTTCCCACCCTGATACTTTCATAAGAAAAAAAGGTATTATTACTCATTTCTCCCAGACGCTTGTAAATATACCTTTACCTTGGAACTGGAATGCCTACAGATCCCCACAAGGAATACTTGTATTTCTATACCATTAAATGACCAACGTATGTTTTTAATATTGTGCATTAAAAGCTATATTAAAATGCAATTTAACAATTGTTTCAATGAGCCATACATGATTAAGAGCAAAAGAAGATTCTGAGCCCAGAAGGAAAAATAATGGCAAGGACACGTCACTTAACAAAAAAAAAAAAAAAAGGAAAAATTAACATTTATGCCCATACCACAAATCTGGTATTTTGCAAGAGTGGTTTCCATCCAGGGTGAGTATCAGAGTTGACTGAGGTTTTAAAACAATCCCAGTAAAAACCATCCTCTTTGCCAGAGAGGGAGAGGGTAAATTAGAATCTCAGGGACTGGGGATGGCAACCAGCATTATTTTAACAAACAATGGGCATCCGTGATGATATCAACAAACTCCTCAGGGCATCTTGATCCTAATATACTCATTCCTTATTGTGATATACTATCCCAGAGTACAACTGTTGTATTAGTGAAGAGCAGATGCCCCCAACATCTCCCTCGACCCATGGTCTTCTCTTCCCATCTTTTCCAGATTTGCTGAATACCTTGCCCATGGAACCTGAATGGTCCCCATTTCAGACTTGGAATCTGCTTGTTTTATTTCCAACTCTGGCCCTACCACCTGCGCTGAGCGGTCACGGCCTAGTATTATAAGGTGAACTATCTCATTGCTACCACTTCTCCACCTAGTCAAAATGTATTCATTGGAACTGATTCTGGGCTGTGGAACAGAGTGTAACAGGACACAGTCCTGACATGAAGGGAGGCCAAAGAGGTAGAGGCAGAGCCAGTTTGGCTGCATCCAGGCTGAGTCCTCTCTCCGTTGCCTGGGAGCAGTTTCGTCTGGGGGTCAGAGCAGGAGCCGGGAGCTGTGACTCATGGAGCCTCTTCCGGACGCTTCTCTGAGTCACTTTATGACCTTGGACAAGTCCCTCTACCTTTCTGGGCCTCATGGCCCCCCATCTAGTATTTCCAGTCTCCCTGAGATTTCATATGTTTGTATTTTTAAAGTGCTAAGACTCTCCAGGAGAGCCATTTCAGAAGAAATATTGGTTCTGGAGCTCAAAGGGATTATCCGAGTCAGGCTTTGCAAATAGAGGTACTAAGTCCCCATTAACCTGTGTTTGTTTGCTAAGATTTTCTTTCCTTTTTCCATCTTGAGTTCAATCTAGTTTACTTTTGCCTGCCAGTACTGCTTATGGCTACTTGGTGACCTTTCCTTTTTTTTTTTTTTTTTTTTTTAATTTTATTTTATTATGTTATGTTAGTCACCATACAGTACATCATTGGTTTTTGATGTGGTGATCCATGATCCATTGTTTTTATATAACACCCAGTGCTCCATGCAGTACGTTCCCTCCTTAATACCCATCACCAGGCTAACCAATCCCCCCCTCCCCCCTCCCTCTAAAACCCTCAGTTTGTTTCTCAGAGTCCATAGTCTCTCATGGTTCATCTCTCCCTCCGATCCCCCCCCCCCTTTCCTTTTTCCCTTCCTTCTCCTAATGTCCTCCATGGTATTCCTTATGTTCCACAAATAAGTGAAACCATTTGATAATTGACTTTCTCTGCTTGACTTATTTCACTTAGCATAATCTCTTCCAGTCCCATCCATGTTGATGTAAAAGTTGGGTATTCATCCTTTCTGATGGCTGAGTAATATTCCATTGTATATAAAGATGGACCACATCTTCTTTATCCATTCATCTGTTGAAGGGCATCTCGGCTCTTTCCACAGTTTGGCTATTGCGGACATTGCTGCTATGAACATTGGGGAGCAGATGGCCCTTCTTTTCACTACATCTGTGTTTGGGGTAAATACCCAGTAGTGCAATTGCTGGGTCATAGGGTAGCTCTATTTTTAAATTTCTGAGGAACCTCCACACTGTTTTCCAAAGTGGCTGTATCAACTTGCATTCCCACCAACAGTGTAAGAGGGTTACCCTTTCTCCACAACCTCTCCAACATTTGTTGTTTCTTGCCTTGTCAATTTTTGCCGTTCTAACTGGTGTGAGGTGGTATCTCAATGTGGTTTTGATTTGAATTTCACTGATGGCTAATGATGATGAACATTTTTTCATGTGTCTGTCAGCCATTTGTATGTCTTCTTTAACCTTTACTTAAAGCCCAATGCTGATCAAGTTGTACTGGCCATCTGCTCAGAAACCTGTGACCCTCTCATTGTCTTTCAAATAAAGATCAAGCTGAGATTCCGGTCCTTCCCCAATTAGATTCCGATCCGCCTTCCCTGTTTTATGTCCTCCATTCCCTTACATATTTTATGATATAGATGAACTGGTCACCTAGCTGTTTTTCAAATAAGTACTACCCCCTGGGGGCAAAGACCTCATTTTATTCGATTTCATAGTCTGGGATCAAATACAACGCCTCCTCCATTGTCACTGCTTAATAGATGTTGGGTGAATGTGTAAATGAATGAATGAGTGAATAAATGGATGGATTCTGTTTCCTCCACCCAAAATGTCTTTAAAATATAAACACTGTCCATGTTTTATGGCCCATCTCAAATGACATCCTCCACAAAGCCTTCCTTGACTCTCCCTGTGGGAAAGGACTTTCCCTCCTTCTTTACACCATTCTATCTGCGCTAATGACATAATTCCATGTATTGAATTTACTTATATATATCATAGCCCTCATATCACAGTGCCCCGAAGAGAAAGGACAAAATGTTTTTCAGTTTCATACTTTTACTCAGTCCCATTTTAAAAACTATTCTTTGAATTATGTGTGTGTGTGTGTTTAAATGTTATGTGCATGTGTGTTAACATGCATGCCTTGGAAATAGTATATCCCCCCCTTTTTACAAATATTCTCCATCTCTCAGTATCTCCTGCAATTTGGGAGCTCTGAGATTTAGACAGCAGCTTCCTCTCCCATGAAATAGAGAAGCAGGACCAGAGGATCCATTTGATGTAGGCACAAGATTCCTTTAGGTCAAGAGTATTAGAACGAAGAAATGTAGTATAAATATATTACTAAAAACATAAGGAGCTTTTGAAATCTTATATTGCCTGGTATTTTTGCTGTCTTATAAGTCATTAAGAAAATGATGTTTTTCTCAGGTTTTAATCTTTGGCAATTTCTGTTTACTAACGTTTAGGGCCAAAATCTCCCTAAGTTAAATAATAAAAACCACAGACCCCAAAAAAGACCCTTGAGGTAATATACTCTGGTCTTTTCACATAACAGAGAAAGAAATTGAGATTCTGGGACAGAAATTGGTTTGCTCCAAGCAACATAAAGCTGAATATGAAATCCCAGCAAAGGATCTCATTCTCCTGGATAAACAAGCAAAACAAACCACAAGATTCATCAGCTTCCTTCGTCCTGATGGCTTACCCCTGATCTTTTTTGTTTCCTTTCTCCACCCCCTTGTTGTTGTTGTTTTAATTTGGGGATTAAAAATGAGTCTTTTGGTTTCAGCAGTGATCCTACAGGTGTCTAAAGCATATAGTCTAAGTTCTTCTCATATTAGGTACATACCCATTACGAAAAGCATTGTTAGATGGAGTTGAGGGGCATATTCCAGCTTCAGCTGAACAACTGGGCAATAAATGAGAAAAGCAAAAGTGTGAGTTTTGACGTTCTTGGAAAGCTTACCATATCTCAGGCCAGATTTGCATCCTTTGTAACTCCACAAGGGAATTCCCAGAAGGCATATATTTTCCTTCCTTGACAAATGTCTCAAATTAAAGAGCAACAAAGGAAAATGGTTGAAGCACCAAGGGTGTGATATTTTAAGAGATTTAACTCGGTCTTTGGCTCTTTTGAGCTGAATAGGTTACAGTTCTCCATAGGGAGAACATTTGTCGATCAATTTGTATCTCATTAGGGCTCCAAGGGTGCTGCTAGCAGGGTCATCTATTTATTTGAGGTTTAGTGGTGAAATAGATTGATTTTCTCCCCACCCTTATGCTTTTTTTTTTTTTTAAGTTCCAGCTATCTTTTATTGTTCCCCATGGTAGATGATCCCCTTAAGGGAAGCTCAGTAGAGAAGGTAGAAGCCCCTGAAATTGATATATGCTCCCATTAATCATGTCTAGGGAAGATAAAGAGTCTTGTAGGCAATTCATACAGCAGATTGAAGACAATCACATGGCACGCTTACTAACCCTCAAGGCTATGGCATTGGCAAAGATGTCCTTTTTTGTTTGGTTTTCCATAGTAAGGAGCATTAATATACATAGTCGCTGCTGTAATATGCTCTTATTTGAGTTGTAGTTACTACCAACATACTAACATTCTTAAGAAACACTTTCTTTTTTTTTTTAAAGATTTTATTTATTTGAGAGAGAGAATGAAAGAAAGAGAGTACAAGGGGGGTGTGGGGAAGGGGCAGAGGGAGAGGGAGAAACAGATGCCCTGCTGAGCAGGGAGCCCAACCCAGGGCTCGATCTCAGGGCCCTGGGATCAGGATCTGAGCCAAAGAAGGACACTTTACCAACCAAGCCACCCAGGTGCCCCAAGAAGCACTTTCTACAGAGTCCTTTTGTCTCCATTAGCAAGAACAGTGACACATTTCAGTTGCACTTATTTTCTATGTTCATTGCCCCTTTCCTGCAGGTGCTGAAAGGATGCTGAATTGCAATGGCAACATGGCTTTTGAAGGTAAATTTTAAAATTTTATAAAGGTGTTGAGAGGACTAATGCACATATTTAAAATTTGATATACAATGAATATTGATCTGATACGAGGGATTACAAATGAAGTATTTAAACCCAAAGATGGCCTTTGCCTCAAGATTTTAATTAAATTTTAATTAAAATGAGGCTAATATTGACCTTTTCTATTGACCTTTTCATTATAAATACTTCTTAGTGCAATAAGCACTAAGTACAATAAGCACTAAGTGCAATAACCACTATCTCTGCTCCCTATTTCCCACACCCCCAACTTCATCCTCCCAAAAATCTTACCAACAGTGACTTAAATCAGCCAATATATAAAAATAATAATGACAGCCTTTTATAACATTATATGGCAGACAGGAGCCAAAGAATTTACTACTATGAATTTGAATAATTCTTACAGTTCTACCATCTCATTCCATCATGAGCCCCTTTCTATAGTTGATAAAAAATGAGAGAGGTCAAGATAATTGAGTACAGAGAATAAGACATGGACAGGTCAAATAGGTGGCCAAAGTCAAAGAGATAATAAGTAGGAGAGCTAGGATTTAAACCCTAATCATAGATGTGAGGGGGGAAAAAGGTAGATGTGGTGTATATGTATACAGTGGAATATTACTCAGCCATAAAAAGTACGAAATCTTGGCATTTGAAATGACCTGCATGGGGCTAGAGAGTATGATGCTAAGTGAAATAAGCCAGTCAGAGAAACACAAATACCATATGATTTCCATCATATGTGGAATTTAAGAAGCAATACTAATGAGCAAAGGGATGAAAAAATAGAAGCAAATCATAAAATAGACCCTTAACTATAGAGAACAAATGGATGGTTATCGGGGTGGGGGAGATGGGTTAAATAGGTGATGGGGAGGGGCTCCTGGGTGGCTCAGTCAGTTAGCATCTGCCTTCAGCTCAGGTCCTGATCTTGGGGTCCTGGGATCAAGCTCCATGTCAGGCTCCCTGCTCAGCCAGGAGTCTGCTTCTCCCTCTCCCTTTGCCCCTCCCCCTGCTTGTGCACTCACATGTGTGCCCACACGCTTTCTCTCTCTCAAATAGATAAATAAAATATTTTTAAAAAATTAGGTGATGGGGATTAAGGAGTGCAATTATGTGTTGAGCACAGGGTGTTGTATGGAAGTGTCAAATCACTATATTGCACAAATGAAATTAATATTACACTGTATGATAACTGGAATAAAAGTAAAAACTTAATCAGTCAGTCAGTCCAGGCCCTTAGGCTCCACCATTCATGCTCCTGTCATGGAGAGTCATTTTCCTGTTGATAAGAGTTCAGACACTTTGTTATCACTTTCTAAGTAAATTAGAGAAATTAACCACTACCTTCTTACAGGAAATTAACAGATTATATTAGGAGTAACAGGGTATTAGACTGTATAGATTAGCCCAAAGATATTTTTAAAATTTATTTTTATAGCACTTTTCAGTACTTATTTGAAAGATGTTATATCAAGCTTAAAAAAAAATCATAATCATGGGGAAATTACAAGTAAGAAAAAGAAAAGCCCAGTATTAGTAACAAATATAAAATTGTACGCATGTATAGTACATAATGACAATATTCTCTAATAACTACCCAAGTATTATTATCCTTTGCCACAAAACAATAATTTCTATGATATATTCTTTAATAATTGTAAGTCAAATTATTGTTTCCTCGAAAAAAGTCATGTCTATAATGTACACTTTCTAAGAATTTAGACTGTGCTACTTTTAGCAAAAGAGAAATTAAAAAAATAGTAGTTTGGACCAAATCCTATGATATCTTCTATATAGTGAAAGCTTCAAATATTTTACTACTTTAAATAATAATAAATCAACTCAGATTGAGACGAATATTTATTATATTTGGAATTAACAATAATAAAACCAAATATTGCCTTCTGCAATATTCAGAGTGGAATTTAATGGAAATAAAATGATCCTGTGAAGTTTGATTTTCTACTTAATACATTGTCATATTTTTGGAACCAAGGTCTCCCTAAGATTACATTACTTGAAAAGTTGAAATAACTGCATTCAAGTGTAAATCAGACTATTTTTCCTGGAGCCAATATCACCACCGTGGCCTAGTTTTACCTCTGTAGCCTTTTAAAAAATGCACTTAGGAACAGTCTGCTTAAATCAAAGAAAGAAGAGAGGAATTTCTTCTTTCTGCCTAAATTTTAAAACCTCACTTGCAATAAGAAAGAAAGGACTTCTGGACATTGGAAATTTCCTTCAAAACAGGGGAAAATCGGTTTTACATCAAGTGCATTCTTCAGTTGCAGAGTATTAAAAGAAAAAAATTAGATACAGTAGAATTTTTACCAAATGAACTGCTCTGTCTATTCCCAACATACCTTCAAAACTAAAGGATAAACGTATGTGTGTCCCCATTTCAGTCTTTCCTGGGAGGCTTTAAAAGATCAGACATATGGGTCGCCCCCGCGGAAGAAAAGCCTTACCTCCCGTGGTGTTCCGCAGTCTCCACGTAACAGAAGACACTTACTTTGTAATTTACTAAGACACTGCACTCTGCGAAATCGGGCGCAAAGACAAACCTCAAACTGTAGTTGCAGCTCAGCTCCCGAGACAACATACCTGGGCTATATTTGGAAATGTCTGTGTAGACAAAACAGCGCGCGCTTGGACAGGCGGTGTATGGAGGAGCGCGGCCGGCATTATCTGATTTCAGTGTCTACAGTGATCATATTAACTGAATAATTGCCCATTATTTGCTTTGTATCCTAGAGCCTAGGGCCAGTGTATTTACTTTCAAAGTGAAATGAAGAACAGAGGGTAAGTCAGCTCCCCTATGACTTGTCCCTCCTCCCTCCCCGCTCCAGCATGGGCTTTTAGCTCTCCAAATGGAGAAGCTATGCCTAGGCCCTAAATTGAATTTCGCGACTTCATTTGCGATATAATCATGCAGGGCTCTGCACCCTTGAAGCGGAGGCTTATAGATGGCACGCAGCCAGGCTGTGCGTGTGCGCAGGCGCGCGTATGCTGAGCAGGTGAGGTGGGGCAGAGGTGGGACCAAGCAGCTCGGGGATGGGAAGCTCCAAGGGCGTCCGTGATAACTGCGGTGGGTTTGGTGTGGAACCTGCTATCAGATAAATCCGGTAGATTTTAGATTTCACTTAAAACGATTTCTGGACCTTGCCACTCAAATAGTCCTCAAATGTGTGCCTTTCTTTTCATCCCACTTCCAAAGTTCTAGAACAGGCCCCAGCATCAGTAGCTTTGAGTATTGTAGCTGTCTTCAATCTGGTTTCCAAATTTCCTCCATCCAGTCCATCTTCGACATTGCTTCCAGAGTGTTCTCCTCAAACAAAACTCTGGTCATGCCTGTCGCCTCCGTGAAAACCCTCCAAGGGCATCCTGTTACCAGCAGGAAAAACTCCGAGACTCTCTGGGTCCCAGCCTCTTCTCACTTCGCTACCTTACCCTGCTCCCCTCTGACTTACCTTCTCTTGGAGTGATACCCAATCATCGCCCAGATATGTGCCCTGTTCTGGTCCGTACTTCATGCCATACCATGTATGTCTTCTGCTTCAAATTCTCCATAATGTAATAAACTTATCACTCTCCCCATTCTTAACCTCTCCATTAAAACTGCACTTGTTCATCAAATATGTTATATTTGTATATCAAATATTTTCTGACACTGGAGCTGACTGCCATTCATCTGTTCTTCCGTAGGATACTGTCCATAATTTATCAAAGCATCAAAAACATTGGAATAAGATTAAAAATATATATCTCACATTATATAGTAATCTTTTCAAGGGGAGGGTTTTCCCATGACCTAGCACTTCTATCCCCATGACCCAGTAACTAATATATCAAAGACACCGCTTCAATATCTGTGAAGAAATTTCCATAGCACGGAGAGCCACACTAACCTGTTTATACTTGCTGGGTACGTCTTCAGCTTAATGAACGCTTCACGTCAGCTATCCCTGCAGGGACTACTGAAAGTTGACTTTTGCTCTAGGCTAAAAACAATATGTTTGAGAAAAAAACAATAACATGACTTCCACCCTTGAAACTTTCGTTTGGCTAAATTTTATTTTTTCCAGACTGTTTTGAACTACCGCATCAGCCACTACAGAAGTGTACGTTTTTGTATAGTAATTTTGAGTGACTTCAACAGACTCTATACTTGTGGGGGCCTTTATATGTTGGACTAAAAGAAGAATAAAAGCTAACATTCACAGCAGGAAGAACAATTATCAAATTCATGAGTCAGTTCAACTACAGTTGAAATACATGTCTCTTAAGACTGTCCTTTCCAGAAAGAAATTGTTATGATTCTGATTCTAATTGACTCTTGAAGGGTGATCATTTATTATTTTAAGTAAGACCTTATGCCTTGAAGGTAGTTTGAGGCATAAAAATGCTGACTTAGTATAGTTCCCTGCTGTGAAAGGCAAAATATGTGAAATTCAAACAGGGGGTCACCATTTTATCCTAAGCACAATAACATGGATGTAAGCAAATATATAAAATCAACCTTGGCTGGATAATAATAAATAAGACCTCGCTAATGAATTGACTTGCCTTACCCATTTGCTGATGTGAACTTCAATAGTCTGTAATTTAACACACATGTGCATCTTATCTGAGACTGTAGCAGTGTGGTTTAGTCAATAAATATTTAGCAAACATCTCCTTGGTGCCAGACTCACCACTAGGTGTTTATGATGCAGATATGAGAGACATAGGCTAGAAATTGGAATATTTCACATTTTGGGGGAAAAGGCAAATGATCAAGCCAGTCATTAAAATGCAGTGTTATAAATGATCAATATGCAAAAGGTAGTACAAAAAAATAGAAGAGAGACATCAAACTCAGCGAGAGAGTTCCAGGAAGGCACTCTGGAGAAAATGCTGCTTGACTGGAATTCAGCAAAATTGTAGAAATAAGTCAAGCAGAGAATATGGCAGGACATTCCAGAAAGAGGTGAAGCAGGCACAATATGCTGAGAGGCCTCTCAGATCATGGCACATGTCAGGAACTTCAATTAATTCAATATGACTATTGGTTGCTTTATAGGGCAGGATGAAGAGATGAGGTCATAGAGGTAGGATATCGAAGAATGGACACCGGGTGTGTATGTCATGCCTAGTAGTTTCGGTGTTCTCATGTCTAGGGGACAACAGAAGGGTTGCAAATAAGAAATAACAAGATCATGTTTACATTTTATAACAGTAGAATGGGGTGACTCCTTAATCAGATCTATGGTAGAGATGGGAGACAAATGCATTATTCAGGGGAAGAAATAATGGAGGTCTGAAATAAAATATTGATGCAGAGAAGGAACCAGGCATGAGAGTCATTTGGAAGGAGAAACCACAGAGCTGATGGTGTACAAAGTGGTGAGCTAGAGGACATTGCCACAGATCTCTGGTTTGGGAGACTGCTGGATGATAATGCCACTTCCTCAAGATCAGGGATAAAAGAATTGGATTTGAAGAGCTGGGGGAAGTAAGAAGGGCTGACTTATACACATTTTGAGTTTGGGTTCCTCTGGGGGCTTTCAATCAATGAAGTCAGTAGAGAGAATATAGTTGTTTAAAGCATGAGGCAGGAGCAAGGGCTTATAGGTGCTCATTGAGTCATGGGTGCTGTAATCACTCTAGAGAGGAGTGCAGAATAAGACATCGGGCCTTAACAGTAGGATGAAGGAAGAAAAAAGCTCAAAATTGCCAAAGGTTCGGGGCGCCTGGGTAGCTCAGTTGGTTCAGTGACTTCCTTCGGCTCAGGTCATGATCCCAGAGTCTCAGGATCAAGTCCTGCATCAGGCTCCCAGCTCAGCAGGGAGTCTACTTCTCCCTCTGCCCCTCTCCTCTCTCATATTCTCTCCCTCTCAAATAAATAAATAAAATCTTTAAAAAAAAGTTTTGCCAAAGTTTCGAGTACTAAAGGAAAGGAAAACGTTCATTGGATTAAATAAATAGGTCACTGTTGAACTGAAGGTTGTGATTTTAACACCGTTGTAGTGGATGGACCCAAGATGAAAAGGTTTGAGTGATGACTTGGAGGTAGGGGATTTGTAACAAGCTGGGGCTATTCTTTCAAGATTCATTGAGGTGAGGGGAAACATGATTAAAAGTTCAACACGTTTTGATGCTGTTTTAAGACAGGCTAATCTGACAGAGAAAGGGGACTACAGAGAGGAAGAGCACATACAAGAAGGGTGTTTGAGGGGTTTGGACCCAGAACAGAGAAAGAGAAATTGCACTTGGAAAAGAGGAGAAATGTATTCTCATCCGAGGCCAAATGGAAGGTGGGAATGCCAGTATGTTTTTACGTAGAGGTGGATGGCGGTTGGAGGCTGTTCCCATCTGGTGTCAAGTAGGAAAGAAATCATTTGCTGAGCTGAGAGCAGAGATAGTGAGACAGGTGAATGGACAAAAAGTCAGTTATTGGGGGGACTGAGTGCCAAGCCAAGTTGTCTCTTAGCACAACTGATAGCCCAACTGAAGCTTCAATGTCCAGTCCTGTTGTTCAGCCTTCCTTTCTCCCTTCTTTCCCAGTTCCTCTCTTTGTGCTCCGTTCCTCTTTGAGGCAACACAAGCACACAAATCCCTCAGCTCTTCCTGTGGAACATGTGAGCCCTGCCAAGAGATCTGACCACGGTCAGCCTGTGCAGCGAGCTGCCCAGGTCTTCGAAAGACATGAAATCATGTCCTGCTAAATTCTTACTAAATTCTTTTTTTTTTTTTTAAGATTTTATTTATTTATTTGAGACAGAGAGAATGAGAGAGACAGAGAGCACATGAGAGGGGGAGGGTCAGAGGGAGAAGCAGGCTCCCTGCCGAGCAGGGAGCCCGATGCGGGACTCGATCCCGGGACTCCAGGATCATGACCTGAGCCGAAGGCAGTCGCTTAACCAACTGAGCCACCCAGGTGCCCAATTCTTACTAAATTCTTAGGCAAAGGCCACCTTCTTCTCCTTTGGTCCATTTAATGGCTGGTGGGGATAATGATGGAGGTGGAGGAAGATACCATTCTTTTTTTCCAGTTTATGTAAGAAGTTCTTATAAATGAGATGCTAACCTCATTCTGATGTCATTATTATTATTATTAAGAATTATTTTATACATGAGATCTACTTTTGTGTCTCAAATTTTAGAAAACATAGTATAGAAATTTTGTATGTTTGTTAATTGTGTCTTAAACGGATGAATAAACTGAAGTTCAGTACTTAAAGCCAGTCCCTGTTCTAACTTCATTTCTAGACTGATTTATTTTATTTTGAAGATTTTTCATAAACATACTCCAATTTTGGAGTTATAATATATAATATTATAATATTATATATTATAACAATAGGTATATTATATACATATATATAATATATCACAATACATTTTACTTAAATATCACACTCAATAAGAGATCGCTCCAGGGTTGGGTTATTTCTTTATTTCTTTATTCATGTTTTGAACATGGGAGAAATTGTTTAGGGAGAGACAGACTGGAAGCAACATAGGGGCTTTGATTTTATAAATATAAGGTTGTGTGTATTTCTGTGATTTCACAGTTTTATATATTGAAATGTACTTAATCTTAAAAGGGACCTGGTTACTTTAAAACTACGTTATTGTGAATATCTTTTTAAGTAGGTAATTATGTTTATCTGTGACTTAACTTCATTTTTCAAACTACATATTCTTCATAGCGGGTCATAACTTCATGACAAACCAAAGGTTGATTACGGCTATTTATTCGATTATGTTTCAAGTGAAGGCCAATCTGTCTGCACTGCACAGTGATATAACAGATTTGACTGTCCCTCAAATACAAGGCAAGGGTAATGTGAAGACAGGCAACATTGTTAATACCAGATATGCAGAAGCACAGAAAGAACTAGGACGTAAATTTTGGCCTCTGCCATCTTTTTGCCTTTTGAACTCCTGACACAGCATTTATCAGGATCTCAAGATTAAACCTCAAACTCCAAGCTCTTCCTCTGTGTTCTCCACACCTCCCCCCCAGAGTGAACAGACACACTGAGACTCCTTTGGTGTCTCATTTTCTAACACTACCCAGCAAACATTTTGACTTTAATGCATAGCATTAACTTTTTCTCCATAAATTACCCTGAAAGTATGCATACACTTTGTTGGTCATTCACATCCAAGAAACACCTGCTGTGGAAGAGTCAGGTTGAGCAGAGCTGCCAAACTAGGGAGACAGGAATGCGAGTGAATGGCTTGGGGTCCCTCACACTCTGCTTTCTCCCTACAAACTGGAGGAAGTATAGCCTTGAAGAGGCAGGGTAAAAAAATCCAGAAGATCCAGGCATGGAGTTAACTGACCATGTAGATGCATTAATTCTTCCAACAACTAAGGGTATACACCGGTGTTTTCCAGCAAGAAAACACTGAGAAATAACAAATAAGAGAACTGAAGATGTAGCAAAGGAAAATTATCCTTTCTGTATTTCACCACTGACTTAAGAATTGTGAAAACTGTCTTCAAATTATGCCTCCATATATTTACATGATCCTAGGTACTTGGCTTCTTTGTGTCCCATTTTCTCTATCACTAAAGGGAAGAAATTGTATGAATTGACCTCTACTTATCTTTACTCTCTGTTATTTACATTACAGAAATCCTTAAGTATAAATTCAAGCGTATTTTTAATGTCAGTGAAAATATTTTTAGTGATATGTATAAAAACTATGCACTAAATATTTTTTAAGTCATTTTAGCTTAAGCAGGGCTGAAATAATTTTTTGTGTCTTTTGATGGTCAATAATTCACAAAGAAAAAGGTCAGCACCATAAGAAAGTTAAAAAAAATAAGAATTTAGATGGTGCTTCTGAAGTTTTAATAGAAAATATAAGATTTTATTCAATAAAATAAGCTTGTTTCTCTTTGTTTAGTCTTTTTTTCATTTTATTATTTCCATTGTTTTAGTTATATACATTAGTTTGGAATTTCTCTTGAAAACCATATGCAATTCCATGTCATACAATTTGTTAGTTATTAAATCAGTAGATGAAAATGTTAAACTCAGGCAAATATGATAAACTATTTTGTGTAAAAACTTCTCCAATTCTTCTTAGCAAGTTAATTAATTGACTGTCCTCAGAGCTGGATATATACCTCTCCAAACAGAATATATATCACCTTGTTTGTTTGTTTGTTTGTTTGTTTGTTTGTTTGTTTGTTTGTTTTAGAGGGAGAGAAAGGGAGGAGGGACAGAGGGAGAGGGTGAGAGAGAATCTTAAGCAGTCTCCACACCCAGCGTGGAGCCGGACGTGTGGCTTGATCTCACAACCCTGAGATCATGACCTGAGCTGAAATCAAGAGTTGGACACTTAACCAACTGAGCCACCCAGATACCCCAGAATATATCATTTTGTACTGCAACAATTTCATATCTGTGTCTTCCATCAATCCTATATAATCTTTGGAGATTAGTGCTGGCCACATGCATAGCACTTAAATTTTTATTTGAAAAAATAAGAAAAAACATAAATATGTATACTCCTCAAACTTTGCTTCTCTAGGTTTTTCTATAATATATGATCATAATCATAACCATCATCATCTCCTTCTTCATCAATACAGTCAACTTGATAGTTATAATAATTTTAGGTGGTATTTGTTAAACTTTTACATCTTCTAGGAACTATCTTTAGTATTTTACTTAGTGCTATCCTGATCCGGGTTCTTTCTGTCCTCTTCTGTGTCCTTCTCCGTGCCCTGGAATTTTGATCTTTGCAGAAAGCATCACCCAAGTTCCCTTCATTGGTTAGATTCTGTTGCCTGCAGCCAATGGCAGACATCAAAGAGGGACACAGGATGGAAGAAAATAAGATCAGGAATTCCTTTTCCTGCTTCCTCCCTGCGTAGACATCAAGTCCAACAGGGCCTATATGCCCTCATGACTAGAGACCCCACCAGGGTTTCCTCTTTTCTGTGGGTCCACTGGTTTCAGATCTTGGCTACCTCTGATAACACTGTTTTCTCTCTGTGTCCACTGGGGTGCTAATGGCTTCCCACAATTGTTAAGTCTCTTTAAACTTCACTACTATTCCCTCATGTGCCCTTATCCCATCTTTATCTTTATAAGTAGTTTCTTCTTTAAAGTATCTACATTTGAACGATCTGTGAATTCTCTTTTCTGGCAGGATCTTTATTATGTAATAATAAACAAACATAGTATAAAATGTATAATAAAAATAATATTAAATATAATATATAAGTGTATGTAATATTTGCATTTATCTATTTATTTAACTCTATAAAGAATGTGCTTTTCGACCCAGCATTTTATGGTCAAGAAAATTGATACATAGAAATGTTAACTAACTTTCCCAACGATTGTATTTGGCAAAAGCCACAGGTGGTATGATAACCTAGAATTTTTTTTTTTTCTGACTCCAGAATTTCTCATTTCCCACCTATTTTCCTGTGAAAAAAAAAACTTCTGGTCATCACTGTTAGTACTCATAATTTTTTACTATTTCATAACCTGGGTTCTAGACCATCCCCATTACCTGGGTTCTAGACCATCCCTGGGGATTATGAATCCCCAGGGAGAAAATAATGTTTTACAGTACTTTTCTAAGAACTTCCAGACTTTCTGGGTTCAGTAAACTGGGACTATCACTAACTAGTTGTTATGTTGCCTGTTATCAGTGGCAATCAATTATTAGTGGTTTAAAAATAATAAGAGTAAAAGCATGATAAACTTAATATCATCTTTGCCCCTAATCCAGGCAAGCAGCTCTGGTTATAGAGTCGTCTTTTTTTTTCCTTCTTCTTTTCAGCTGTTTCTCCTTGCTCAGTGCACACGGGTTTGGCATTTATTTTTCCTCTCAGTGGGAACACTCTGAGCTGTGGGTGGCCTCTCTTGAAACCTCTTGTTTAAAATGAAGTTGGGGAGGAAGCATGATGCTTTCTCAACAAAAAAGAGAACATCTGTTCTCTTCCCTGGAGGATAAAAATATAGTGAGATTGGACCCAGGGAGAGTTCATTTGTCCCCTCTACCTCCCCCCCACTCACCAAGCCTATTTTTTTCCCCATCTAATGGCCCCAGTGCAGACAGGGAGGCAGATTCTCTATCTTAAATCATATGCTCTTCCTGCCAGACGGAGACACTTGGACATGGTATCATCAATTATTGGTCAGTGAGATTGTGTTTCTTTACTGTTTGGGATTTCCAAAGGAAATAAGCAACAGTTTTATTTAGTTATCTGCTTTTCCATCTATCCTCCCTTCTCGAAGAAAAAGGGATCCCTCTTCTGTCCAAACTTCATTATTTTGCTCTGTGGCCTTTCTCTTCTCGGACATCTCTCTGGTATTTCTCCTTATTTTGAAATAATAGCACCAACCCCTCACCCAGCTTTCCTTCTTCTAAACATAAAAGCAATCTAAATATCCCATGAAAATGTAAAAAAAAAAAAAAAAATGAAAGAAATCACGTCCACACGTACTTCCACCTACGTCCATATTTCTCTCTCCTCTTCCACAGCAAAGTTTTTGCAGTGATTTTCACTCTCTGTACTGACTCAGCTACCAATCCACTCACTTCCCACTAGCCATCCAGCCTGATGCGGGCACTTCTGTGGAAAGGCTCTGACAAAATTCTGGAGTGTGCCTTTTGCCAAAAAAATCTAGTGGATTTTTCAGCTCTACTGTGACATGACTTATCTACCTGGTTGGACACTCTTGACTCCCCCCTTCTTGAAAAATACCTCATCTCTTGACTTCTGTGACACTCTGACTGACAATCTTTTTCAAAACTTCTCTCTGGTCATTCTTGGTCTTTTCCATGAACAACCCTTCCCCGCTCATCTGTTAAATGATAACGACTCTCCAGTGTTCTCTTGCACATGGTTGAGCTTCCTGCACGACAAAGTTCTGTGCTCAACAACCTTCTAGAAATTTGGGGAACACCACAAACAAAACATGTGCAAAGGACATATCAGCGTGTTTCACAGAGCAAACACACACTGATTCTCCAACCTCCCTTTCTCAATAAATTATACTATCCTGTTTTTAGCTGTACAAAAGAGAATACAGAGAGTCACCCTAAACCATCCCTCTCCCTCATTCCCTTATCCAAATTACCCGTAGGTTCATTATGACTATTACCTGCTCTAAAATCCATTCCCTGCTACATCTCAAGTGTTTCTACTTTGGTTGGAGTTGAAGCTTCTTCTGAATAAGTCAATAGACTTTGCTTTTCTTCCCAGCTTCACTTTTATGTCCCTCTACTCTCTCTTCCATGCTGTAGTTCGAGTGGTCTTTCCAAAATTCACACGTGCCTTTGGCATAAACTCAGAACTCCTTGGACTAAAGCTCATCCGAGTCATCAATTTTTTGCTTCATCTCATGGGCAGCCCTGCTAATGGTCTCATGTGTCAAACAAGACTGCAGATAACCACACATGAATGTTCTCCCAACAACTTGCCTTGCATCTTGTTAAAATTCTGGCAGGAATGCCCTTCCTCCGCCTTACTCTCTTCTTCATCCTGTTTAGAACCTAATTATTTCCTTTTTTAAAATTGTTTTTTAATATTTTATTTATTTATTTGACAGAGAGAGAAACAGCGAGAGCAGGAACACAAGCAGGGGGAGGTGGGGGAGGGAGAAGCAGGCTTCCCACTGAGCAGGAAGCCCAATGCGGGGCTCAATCCCAGGACCCTGGGATCATGACTTGAGCTGAAGGCAGACGCTTAGCTGACTGAGCCACCCAGGCGCCCCAGAACCTAATTATTTCTTAAGGTGAAGATTTAAAGCCTGCTGGAGGCTTTCCCTGACCATCGCAGATTGGGTTAACTTCCTTTCTTTGAGCCCTTAGAGTACCTTGTATCTCTTTCCCTATAGTGTGTACACATTCCAGAGTCATTTTCAATCTACTTATCTAGCTACCCCATTGCTCTGTTCATTCTTTTAGCCTGTGTCTATCAAATACTTTATCTGTAGTACCAAATTCAGACAGTGATCCCTAGTAGTCTACAAATGTTGGTGGAGGAAATAAACCGTGAAGTGAATTATGTTATGGCTGGTTTGTCTAGTCATTAAGGAATAAGCTCTGGGAGGAATTTACAACTCAAGGTAAAGAGCATTTTCATCACTCACACTGGGACCTTTTGTGAACTCTTCTTGGGAGGAAGAGGGTTTGGGGGATTTCAAGAAAGAGATACCTTCTGTTTCACACCAGATGCTCAAAGAAATTGTAAAGAAGAGTTAAGCATTTACAAGTCCTCCCACAAAGTACAAAATAGGGGCTTTAATTTTACCACCTAGGAAACAGATTAACCCTACTTGTATCTCTTTTACAAGTGAATCTTTTTACTATAAAGGAACAGTTTGGCTCAGCCACTGAAAATGTAGCAATAGAATTTAGTATGTCTTTAATCCTGTTGCTCAGAGGTCCATACAATGAAGCACTCCACAGTGAAATGTCAGTATGTGCGAGGAGGACTCCAGCGTGGGTTGAGCTGAGGTTTCTCTTTCCTTTTATTTTGAAAATAAATGTAATCACTTAGCATATTTTCACTTAGCATGATATTTTTCAAGGTTCATCTCTGTATAGCATGTATCAGTTCTTCATTCCTTTATATTGCCAAATACTATTCCATAGCATGAATGCATTATTATCTTTGATTTTTTTCATCCATCAGTTGATGGACATATGAGTTCTTTCCACTTTTTGGCCATTATGAATACAGCTGCTGTAAACATTCGTGTACAAATTTTTACATTGGCGTAAGTTTTCTATTCCTCTTGGGTATATACCTAGAAATGGAATTGCTGGGTCACAATAAAACAGAATCTGCCGAAAGTTTTACAGTGGTTTTACCATTTTACATTCTCTCCAGCAGTGTGTAAGCATTCTGATTTCTCTCCAGTATCCCTAACACTTGTTACTTTATGTTATGTTCATTACAGCCATGTCAATGTGTGTAAAATGTTACAGAAAATCATGGTTTTGATTTGCATTTCACTAATGGCTAATGATATTGAGACTCTTTCCATGTGACTATTGGCCATTTGTATATCTTTGGAGAAACATCTGTCCAGATCCTTGTAATGATATTGAGTATTTTTCATGTGCTTATTGAATGTGTGTTTCTCTTCTTTCTTTTTTCCATTTCTTTTTTCTTTCTTTCTTTCCATTTCTTTTTTCTTCCTTTCTTTTCTTTCTTTCTTTCTTTCTTTCTTTCTTTCTTTCTTTCTTTCTTTCT
>NW_023270494.1:9313088-9386903 GCF_011800145.1 Mirounga leonina
TCTTTCTTTCTTTCTTTCTTTCTTTCTTTCTTTCTTTCTTTCTTTCTCTCTCTCTCTCTTTCCTTCCTTCCTTTCTTTTCTTTTCTTTTCTTTTTTACTTTCTTTTGGAGAAATGTCTGTTCAGATACCTTGCCTATTTTAAAACTGTGTATTTTTTTTTTTAAGATTTTATTTATTTATTTGACAGAGAGAGACATGGCAAAAGAGGGAACATAAGCAGGGGGAGTGGGAGAGGGAGAAGCAGACTTCCTGCTGAGCAGAGAGCCTGATGTGGGGCTCAATCCCAGGACCCTGGGATCATGACCTGAGCCTAAGGCAGACACTTAATGACTGAGCCACCCAGGCGCCCCAAAACTGTGTATTTTTTTTTTATTGAGCTGTAAGAATTCTTTATATATTCTAGATACAATTACCTTATCAAAGATATGGTTTGCAAATATTTTCTCCTGTCCTGTGGATTGTCTTTTAACTTCTTGGTGGTATCCTTTGAAACATACAAATTTTATTTTTGATGAAGTGCAGTTTTTTATTTATTTTTATTTTTTGTCACGTGGTTTTGCTGTCATATCTAAGAAAGCTGTGCTTAACCCAAGGTCATAAAAATTTACTCCTGGATTTCTTCTAAGAGTTTTATAGTTTCAGCTCTTACATTTAGGCTTACGATCCATTTAGAGTTCATGTGCGTATGGTGTGAGGACAGTGCTCAGTTTCATTCTTTTTCATGTGATTAGCCAGTTGTCCCAGCACTACTTGTTAAAAAGACAGTTCTTTCCATATTGAATGTCTTGACACCTCTGTTAAAAATCATTGACCACAAATGTGAGTATATGACTGGACTTCCAGTTCTACTCCATTGATCTACTTATCTATCCCTATGCTACCACCTCAGTTTTCATCACTCTAGCTTTGTCGTAAGTTTTTACATGGGGAAAAGTAAGTCCTCCAGCTGTGTTCTTTTCTGGACAGTTTTGGCTATCTTGGGTTGCTTGAATTATCACTCCTATTTCCATGTGAAGTTTAGGATCAGCTTATCATTTTCTGAAAAGAAAAAAAAAAGCTTGCCACAATTTTGATCAGGATTATACTGAACTTGTAGATGACTTTGGGGCATATTGTCATTTTAACAAAATGAAAACGAGTCCCCTGGTCCATAAATTTGGGGTATTTTCTTATTTATTTATATTTTCTTTCATTTACTTCAGCAATATTTTACAGTTTTCTTTTCTTCTTTTTTTTTTAAAGATTCTATTTATTTATTTAACAGAGAGATAGAGAGCACACAAGCAGGGGGAGCGGCAGGCAAAGGGAGAGGGAAAGGAAGAGGGAGAAGCAGGCTTCCCACTGAGCAGGGAGCCCGATGTGGGGCACCATCCCGGGACACCAGGATCATGACCAGAGCCAAAGGCAGACGCTCAACCAACTGAGCTACCCAGCTGTCCCTATTTTACAGTTTTCAAAACATAAGTTTGCACTTATTTGGTTAAATTTATTTCTATGGATTGTATTTTTTGGTGCTTTTGTAAATGGAATTTTCTTAGCTTAATTTCAGATTTTTCATTGCTAATGTATAAAAATCAAATATTTTGGTATATTGATGTTATACTCTGCAACTTTACTGAATTCTTTGATTAGTTTTAATAGTATTTCCGTGGATTCCTTAGGATTTTGTATACCCAAGCTCATGTTATCTGAAAATAGAGATAGTATTGCTTCTTCTTGTCCAATCTGGATGCTCTTTATTTAATTTTCTTGCCTAATTGCCATGGCTAAAATTTCCAGTACAATGTTGAATAGAAGTGGTGAGATCAGATGCCCTTGTCTTGTTCCTGATCTTAGGGAGAAAACTTTCATTTTTTCACCATTAAGTATGATGCTAGCTATAGAATTTTTATAGATACTCTTTATTGGGTTGGGGGAGTTTCCTTCCATTCTGAGTTTGCTGGGTGTTTCTTTTTTTTTATGAAAAAAATGATGGGTTTGGTCAAATATTCTTTCTCTGTTGACTGAGATGATCATGTGTTCTTTTCCCTTTATTATGCTACCATGGTGTATGTAATTGAAATTCTTATGTTGAACCAATCTTGCAATCCTGAGTAAGTCTGATATGTTCATGCTGTATACTCTTTTTTATAGACTACTAGATTCAGTTTCCCCATAATTTATTGAATATTTTCATGTTTAAATTTATAAGAAATATATTTAATAGTTTTCCTTCCTTGTGATGTCTTTGTTAGGTTTTTGTGTAAGGGTAAAACCAGCCTCATCAAATGAGTTTAAAAGTTTCCCCTTCTATTCTTAGAAGAGTTTGTGCAAGATTGGTGTTATTTCTTATTTCACAGTTTAGTAGAATTCACCTATAAGCTGTCTAGGCTGGGACATTTCTTTGTGGGAATATTTCTGATTAGTAATCCAATCTCTTTATTTTTACAGGTATATTCTAATTTCCTTCCTGAGTCAATCCAGTAGTTTGTATCTTCTAAAAACTTGTCCATTGTGTCTAAGTTATGTAATGTTCTGGTTACCTAATGTTTAACAGTCACTTAGATATCAACAAAATAACAAAAATTTTGTTTAAAAAGATAAATAACAGTATATGCAATATTTTAAAGTAGGGAATGTTTGGTAATTAATTCCAATTTATGGTTCATCCTAAATTAATTTCCCAAGGTAACAACACATGGCTGATGCTACATTATCTCTTATGCCCCGTACTTTGTCCAGTCACAAGTCCTGTTGTTTGACCTGTTTTAATCTCTTCTGCCACCACCCTAGTGATACAGTCCCATTCTGCATAATATTTTGCCTGGTTAATTTCAACATTCTTCTACCTGATTTCTCTTGGTTTTACACTTGAGCACGTTTAAATAGCACTGCACAAAGACCGATGTTTTCTGAAGGTTATTTCTCCACTTTCTTGAAGAAAGCCAGTAGAGTAGAGCAAATGGATTTCAAAGACCTATTTTGTACTGTCATCATATAGCAAAATAACACCCATGCAACAGCAAACAGGATGCCTCCACATGAGGAATGTGGGCATTTCTCTTATGAGACATTAGGCATAAATTCTATCAACTGTATGTATACACCAAATGCTACTATGAGCATCTTAAAATAAAAGAACAATACAACTCAGTGGCCACCAGATCAATGCAGCAGAAGTACATGCCTAGAAGCAAGTGGCCCAGAGATAATTCAGAACCCTCCCAAGATGGTCACTTAGATAATATGGGGAATTATGTACATTTATGTATAGTGATCCAAGTTGTTCCTTATTTGCCGAAGTTGTATATTGAAGTCATTTTCTTTAACTCAAATTTTAAGAAAGGAGACTTCAAGAATATGGAGAGATTAATATTTTGATTGTAAATCGAATTACATGTGTAGACCAACATTTCCCCAACTACCCCATACAAGCCCCAGCCCTTGGTAACTATCATTCTACTCTGTGTCTTATGTGTTCAACTTTTTCTTACGCATTTGTCTTTCTCTGACTTATTTCACTTAACATAATGCCCTCAGGATCCATCCATGTTATCACAAATGGCAGGATTTCCTTCTTTCTCATTGCTGAATAATATTACGTATGTATTCTACATCATCTTTATCCATTCATCCACTGATGGGTGAATAATAAGTGTTCTGGGCCATGATGACATACCTAGTCATGAATGGATTAGAGGTAATTTCCTTGGAAGATCTGTGTTAGAACCCATTAATTTCATAGACGCCAATTGCAATTACCTAGTAGCATTTAAGTGAGTGCTGTATATAAATGATTTATTCTCCTAACGGTATCATGAAGAGGGAAAAATTATCCTTATTTTACACTTGATAAAACTGAATCTCACCCAAGTAAGGAATAGAGTAGTTTAGAATTCCTTCAACAAAAGATGTTTGTTTTTATAAGCCACCCAACCTCTGCTATTTTTGCTCTAGCAACCCAAACTAAGACTGTGCTCAACATCATTAGCCACTAGGGAATTGCAAATTAAAGCCACTATAAGATATCATGACATGCTCATTTGTCTGCCTAAAATAAAAAGTCATACAACATCAAGTATTAGTGAGAATGTGAAGCAGCCAGAATTCTCAAATATTGCTGTGAGAATATAAAACATGAAATCACTATGATAGTTTCTCATGAAGTTATATATACACCTATCAACTCTGTGACCCAGGAATTCTGCCTCTGGGTATTTAGCCACAAAAACAGAAAATAGACATTTACCAGAAAACACATATGTGAATGTTCATAAGAATTTTATTTATAATAGACAAAAACTGAAAACTGTCCAAATATCCAGGATGGTTAAACATATTGCAGGATAATCTCATAATGAAATACCACCCAGCAATGCACAAAATGGATGTCTGATCCATGTAGTAATTTGGAGGAATCTCACAGACATGATGCTAAGTTAAAGAAGGTAGATAAAATTAGTTTATACTGTATGATTTCGTTTATATGAAATTCAAGAACAGGGAGAATTAATCTAGAGGAATCAGAATGGTGATTTCTCCAAGTTGGTGATAAGTGGGGTTGGAGGGTGGGGTTGTGGTGATGAGAATGGTGAGGTTCTCTTTTCTTGATAGGGATGTGGGTCACATGGTGTATGCTTTTGTCAAAATTCATTGAACTTAAAACCTGTGTAAATTATATCTCAATAAAAAATTTTAGAAGAATCTACTTTAACTAAAACAACAACAACAAAAACAACAACAAAGACACCCAGCAAATTAGAGGGAGAGATTTTTATAAAGAACTTTAGATCAGTTCCATATATTTCTATCTATAAATCATTCACAAGCTTCTCTTTATTACTCGTAAGAGTTTCCTTTCAACACATCTTACAAGTGATTAAAACACATCAGGGACATGATGATTGAGAAAGCAGTAAATCTTGATAATTCAAGCTTTAAAATCCCTCGCTGTCTCCCTTCCTTTTATCTCCCCTCCCTTCTTGATTGGCTGAAGGTTTGAAAAATCCAATTAGCCACCTTAAGCCGCCACTTGGACTATTCAGAGAAAATCATTGTTCATACAGATAAAATGCAATCTCAGCTGTGCCCAGGGCTTTCCTGTGCTCGTGGCAGGGATTAAATTCTATACGGTCCTCTAATGTTCCCCACCACTCATTCCAGGCCAAAAAATTACTTCAGACTTTAACACCGTCTCCTCAGGATATGAAAGTTTCCACGTTTACCAAATCATTTTCATGGAGATTTGCTCTGCAGGTCCGATGAATAGAGACAGTGCTCTGAATAACTGATACCCAAATACTTAGATAGCTCTAAAAGAATAGCCGCATTTGATTACATACTTCCAGTGTACTGTGTTGTCAGTAGACATCACCTTAATTTAATCCTCCTGGTATTCCCAACAAGGGCTGCTCTAGAGGAAAAACATATACACACAAAACAAATGAATTCTGAGATCAGAGTTTATAGAAATTGCTCTAAATGATACAAGTACTGAGGGGAAGCAGCGTATTGTCCTCAACCATAAATCCAATTACCTAATTTGTATAGTTGCTACGTTAAATGGAATACATTGAAATAATAAAAAGATACTCATTCCTTCATTTATTCCGCAAGCATTGGTGGAGTACTTACAATGTGTTGGGAGGACTATGTTAGGAGTTGAGACCGAAAAACTAAGAAGATGGGGACCCTGGCCTTCAAACAGCATACAGTTGAATGAGGGAGGTGGATGAAGGAAGAAGTAATGTACTATAATATAGGTATGGAGAAGGTGAGGCAAGAAAGCCGAGACGGGGGGCGCCTGGGTGGCTCAGTCGGTGAAGCGTCTGCCTTCCGCTCAGGTCATGATCTCAGGGTCCTGGGATCGAGCCTCAAGTCAGGCTCCCTGTACAGCGGGGAATCTGCTTCTCTCTCTCTCTCTCTCTCTCTCTCTCTCTCAAATAAATAAATAAAATCTTAGGGAAAAAAAGTAAAGAAAAGAAAACCTAGAAGGAGCTTTGAAATCTGTAATATAGTCATTTTCTTAGGCGAAGCTGAGAGCTCATCAGATCCCCAATGCAGGTCACTCTTGCAAGAGTTGCCTGGGTCTTGTGGGCACAGATGCTCTTTGCAAGGTGACTCACCAACACCTCCAGAACCGGCCGCCCGGGTCCCAAACCAATGCACTGGGTGTGGCCAGATTCATCCCAGTCCAGGAGATGAACATGAGCTTTCTCTAGAAAGATACTTTCCTTTCTCCTTTTTCCAGAGTAAGTTTCCATGAGGTGGGTGTGTTTGGGTTTTAGCAGGGAAGAACTCCACGGTGGTGTGTTGTTTTAGTGGTTAGAGTATGACATAAAGCGAAAACCATAAGTTCAAAGTGTCTGGCTGTTTACGGGAATCTCACCTCCAGAGAACTGGCAGCGGAGCGTAAGATTACTCATCTGGATTAACGTTTTGGATAAACACTTTCTTGTTAAGTATGACACGGACTATACATCTCCTGACCAAATTGTTCTCAGATTTAAACAGAGTATCTGAAGGAGGGTGTCTTTTTAAAGATATATTTAGAAAGAGACAAGTTACTTCAGTGCATTCTTTCCAGACGCTGCCTGGGGTTTTGGGGGCAAAACCACAGACCAGAGACTTGATACCACATTCTCAGTGAGAAGAGAGCTGACCAAGATTCCAGGTATTTCCTGTGACATCACTTCATCTATGTCTTGGCAGCTGCAATCAGCTATCTCTGGTTCGGGGTGTTACTTTGGACAGTAATTCTAAAAGCCAAGCTATGGGTTCCTCAGATTCCAATTTATTTGTGAAGCCCAAATCTGCATCCTTGTCTGAGGTAAGAGAGTAAGTGCCCATGGCTGACATAACTGTAAGAATAAATCAACGGGGGCAAAGTCATACTCACAAAAACCCCAAATATAATACACTCAAGAGACAAGAGGGAGAATTGAGAGGATTATCACATCTAACCACCTGCTTCCTTCCATGGAAATGGATATAGGAGCTAGCATTTCCTTAAATGTTTGTTTGCCACGTTTCTCTAAGACGTTAAGGTATACTTGTGGTCTTTTTTTTTTGTAGATACACCCAACCATTTGTTGATCAACAGATGAATCTTCAGGGTGCCTAGGTGGCTCAGTCAATTAAGCATCTGCCTTTGGCCCAGGTCATGATCTCAGGGTCCTGGGATGAGTCCCACATTGGACTCTCTGCTCAGCAGGGAGTCTGCTTCTCCCTCTCCCTCTGCCTGCCACTCCCCCTGCTCGTGCTCTTTCTCTCTCTCTCTCTGTCAAATACACAAATAAGATCTTAAAAAAAAAAAAAAAAGATGAATCTCCAAGGTACCTCATTAGGTGCTTTTGGCAATATAAAAATTATGAAATAGAGATATTGCCCCTGAAGCAGAAATTTCTTTGTTTTTAAAAGATTTATGTATTTATTTAAGAGAGAGAAAAAGCAGGGGAGGGGCAGAGAGAGAGAGGGAGAAGCCAACTCCCCACTCAGCAGGAAGCCTGACACGGGGCTTGATCCCAGGACCCTGAGACCATGACCTGAGCCAAAATCAAGAGTCAGACGCTTAACTGACTGAGCCACCCAAGTGCCCCTGGAGCAGAAATTTCTGATGCAACTGTAAACAAATAACAACTTCCTTCAAAATTAGTAAGTACCTAGCTACCCTCCTGTCTTAGTCCCTTTGGGCACTATCCCAAAAATGCCATAAACTGGATGACATATAGAAAACAGGAATTTATTTCTCATGGTTCTGAAGACTGGAAGTCCAAGACAAGGGTGCCACTATGGTCGGGTTGTGGTGAGACCCTTTGTTCTGGTTCATAGAGATGTCTTTTCACTGTGTCCTCATATGGTGAAGGGCAAAAGAATTCTCTGGGGTTTCTTTTGTAAGGCCACTGATCCCAATCATAAGGGTCCCACCCCTGTGACCTAACCACCTATCAAAGGCCCACCCCAATACTATTATCTTGAGGATTAAAATTTCAATATATGAATTTTGGGGGGACATAAACATTCAGACCATAGTACTTCCCATCTTAAGATTGAGCAAACCAGAGGAGGCAAAAAGATGTTTTTCATCCCCCTAGACATGTTAATGATCTTGGGAAAGATTATAGATTTAATAGTACTATTAGTATAATAAAAGAGTGAAGTTATTTAAGTGACAACACTCTTCTAAGAAGTGTGGATATTATCAAGGGATAAGACTTTTGCTTCAGAACTATAAAGAGGGACAAATGCTTAATTAGAGCAACACTGTCTTCTTGCCAGGTTGGATATTGTTTGTTTGTTTGTTTTTGTTTTTGTTTTAATATTTTCTTTATTTGTTTATTTGACACAGAGAGAGAGTGAGCACAAGCAGGGGGAGGGAGAGCAGAGGGAGAGAGAGAAGCAGGCTCCTCATTGAGCAGGGAGCCCGACTCAGGGCTCAATCCCAGGACCCTGAGATCATGACCTGAGCCGAAGGCAGACGCTTAACAGACTGAGCCACCCAGGCGCCCCCAGGTTGGATATTGTTAAATGGAAAGACTTTTGCTCTGCTGAGTACCTTGGTGTATTCAGATATGCAGGCTTTTGCATTCCATGGGCTTGAAGTCAAGTATGTGCCCAATCTTATATAGATCTGAAGGAAGAGAAAGGACCCAGCTTCATCCATGCAGATTTTCAAGAAAAACATGAGCATATCTTGGACGCTAGACCAGTCATGGATTTCTGTTCCTCACAAAACCTTTTACCTCAAGATCCAGTATGGAGCTCTCCATTGCAGGGTTCAAGTTGCTACTGCAAGTAACTCATTCAAACAAACAAACAAACAGAAAACAGAACAAAATCAAAGCCCCACCCCCCCACCCCTTGCCTCTGGGATACATAGAGGAGCTCCTACCCAGAAAAGCCCCCCTTTAATGCAGAAGAGAATCTGAAGGTGGGTCAAGATACAAAGAACACCACTGTATCTTTGCCGGACCTCCTGAAGTTGTCAGACCAGCCAAGAGTGTCTCTGGAGCACGAATTGATTTCCTGTGACTCACGGGACCTGAGAAGTCCTCCTGAGCCTTGGCCTCATCCGGCAGCTGGTACGGGCCAGTGTGGCGATGCAGAGAAGGGAGGACTGGTTGCTCAGGAGCCACCGTCAGGTAGTAAATATTGCATAGACGCCTAGCCACAATTACTAGCTAGTCCTTCATAACATTTATTACTTTGTGTACTCTCTATGTGATTATTCATATTTGCCCAGGAACTTAAAAGCCAGAAATGACTAAAAGGTGGCACATGAATCGACTATTTCAAAATCCATGGATCGGGTTGTTCCAGAAGCATTTCATCAGCTTCCTTTTTTTTTTCTTGTGTAATTCCGACAGAGTTAACAGTGGCAACATTTTGGAGGAGACAAAGCTTGCTGCTAGTGTGTCCTACTTTTTGGTATTGAGAAACTTCTGTTATTTCCCCTTGAGCTTTATGTATGTAATTCTGGATTCCTAGCTGAGTTCACACTTCCTGGCAAAACTTTCTAGACTTTTGCTCACTCTAACACTTTAACTCTGAATATCCCATATCTGTTTATTCTTGCAACCTTCTCTCTGCTGCTGGATTGCTATCATATACCTTTCATTTGTGAAAGGATTTTTGTCAGTTTTAAATATTAATATGTTTCCTTATTGAAATTTCTCCGGGAAAAATAGCCTAATCACACTGTTGATTAGAAATTTAAAGACAAGACCTAGTGAAATTTGGGAACAGAAAGGAGTTTGGGGATCGGGAAGGAAATTGAGCCCTTAGATGATATTCAATAATACAGAATCAGTGGACATTCATTCCATTAAAAATTCATAAATAACATAAATAGTAATTTTAAAAATTAACACTATGTGCAGGAGGAATTTAAATCATCATAAGTATATCTGCATAAATTACTTTCTTCCAGTTTGGTCTGTGTAAGCACACAATACCAAGCAAATTTCCTTGCTGGTAGCAGATTTATACACATATACACAAAAATGAAATCAATTTTGTTTTCCAGGAGACCCAGAAGATACCTGACTAATATTTTATAATACCTGACAGGCTCCTAAAAATAAATCAGTGATAGATAGATAGATAGATAGATAGATAGATAGATAGATAGATAAATAGATGAATCCTCCCTGACTACCCAGCTGGCCATTATAGAATTTAGGTACTTAGAGACTAGACATAAACAAGAATAATGTGAATTGCCATTTCACCACAAATGTGATGGTCTCATTTGGATCTGTTGCTGTGGGACATTTGGTCATAGGAAAATCATAAATGAAAAAGTGTACAGACACATACAAATTAGGAATTGAAAGATGGGCTGCTTGTTTTCTCTAGCCTTTTTTTTTTAATTCAATTATCTATAGGATCTGTGGGATTACTTCACTTCCAAGGAGAATATTGTTATTCTAACTCCAAAGGATATAATATCGCTGAAACGTTAAGCTACAATATTTTCTTTAAATCCTGTTATCATTAATGGTGATCACTGTTTACTGTTATTCAAAAATCCAGTTTGACTGTGAGTACACCTAATTTGCATTCCTTTATACTCTGTGTTTCCCCTTGGCCATCAGAAGGAAGGATTGGATCATTTACTCTCTAAATTTGGATGTGGAAAATTATCTGGAAGAAAATATTTTTAAAACTCCAGGGATACCAGTTTATATCTGTAATCATAGATATTTTCCCTGAGTTTGAAATGAAGCAGTACAGATCTAAGTGTATATATGAAAATCCAAAAATTATTACTAGAAAAACCTATAATTTCTGTCTCCTCCTGTAGCAGTTGGCTAAAAGTAAATATTTGTTTACTCAGTAATTTATTTAAAATCCACTAAAAAAAGGGACTTGGGTTTTAGAGCAAGTTTTTGGTTTATTAAGCAAACTCCCATCTGGCCGCCAAGATCTTTGTACCTGCTTAAGGACATTCCCAAAAAAGATGAAAAATCAGCTTTGTTTTTTCAAGTCTACCCATTTAGGGAAACCTGGATGCAACTGAAACTAAAATGTTAAATTTTTAATTATGAAAAAGTGTTGTGTTTTTATAGCGGATCCTACCACATTAAGTTTTTGGTCTTTGATACAGCTCTGAGGAACACTCTATTGCGATCCATGCGAGGATCACAGATGACACTTTATCAATCACTCTGCCAGCAAAATCTCACATTTATGCCTAAGAATACAAACTCTCAACCCCTGACCTCCATAGAGATCCTTAAACCAGCAAGAGGAAACGCGTTTGTCTCCATGCTAAAATAATGAAGGTTTATGGATTGATAGATTTGATTCTCCATATCTTAGAGAGAAAGAGGTAGTAGGTATTATGGGAGGGAAGGAGAGAGGAAGAGAGAAAAACAGCCTCAGTACATCTGAATCATTTAAAAACACAATGAATATCTCATGGATAGGAAAACTGGTTTGCAGATTTACATATAGGCACATAAATATATACATTTACATTTTTATAATTTTATATATTTTAAATTTATATGTTTATTTATATATTATATATTTATAATTTTATTTTATATATATTATATCTATTTCATATATATATTCATATACATATATATATATATGTTTAGTTTGTTTCTCTTCAAAGAGGTAGATTTGACCACAGAAGCTTGGGCTGCCACCTAGGTCTTAAGACCCTCAAGGAAGAAAAGCTTTGTTCGGTGCTTTCTTTAGAACAGTGTTTCCTAAGCCGTACGTATATGTGGATGAGCTGAAAATCTCAGATTGCTGTAAGCAAGTTTGAATTGAGACCTGAGAATCTGCATTTTTAAAAGCCTCCCGGGAGATGCTCCTGCAGCTGTGCCCTGATCTCACGTTGAGCAGAAAGGCTGAGAAGACCCAAGGACCTCATTATAGAGAATATAAGGAAACACTGGCCCTCACCCAAAATAGACTTCCTCTCCCATCATGGTGGATTTATTCTTAGTCAAGCAGTTCATAGTGCCTGTCTTCAGTGAAGACTTTACCTTGACCACCGCTCTGGGATCCTAACAAGCAGAATAGAGAAAGCCACACTTTTCAGCTGCATCTTCATCTTCGTGTCCTTCACATTCTCCTGGAATCTGGCTTAGGACGTGATTGCAGCATCGTGAGTTATCAGTTCACCTGTGCACAAAAGCAAACAAGGCAGGGTGCACCTGGAGCTTCTTCATGGGCCTGGGTTTGAGAAGACACCTCAGTTAAGCACTCAGCTAAACACGGGACACTTTAGTTACACTTTTTCTCCATTGTCATTAAACTACCTACTCATATGGACAACAAAATTTTAATGAAACAAACCACCACACTGGGCAAGCAATCGATGACTGTAGAGATTTCTCCACTTAAAACTACATGCCAAAACTTGGGTTTCAGAAAAGTGGAAACCTGTCTCAATTTGCCAGGAGATGAGCTTTTTGAGAAATTTCCATAATAGAATGTTGGAGAAGAAAACTGAAGAAGGCCTTCCCTCATTCAAAAGCTCTGCTCTGTCCCCCTCTCCCAAGGGTTTGCAAACTGCCCCTGGAATTTGCTGTGTCTTCTGCCCCCAGGCGTGAATGCTGACTACAGATGTTCAAAGACAAGCTAGGTATCTGGTATCTGCAGAGGTGTCTCTTCTCTCTAAGTGACCCAAGTTGTTAACCTCCTTGTAACTTGTCTTGTTCTAATGGTCCCCCTGGCACGCAGCTCCTCCTCAAACTTCTGCCACCTCTAAGTCAAGGTCTTCTGTCTTAACTTCTCAGAATACCAATATCCTCAGTGGTGGAACTGAGTTACCCTGCTGGTCAACATTCTCTTCCCATGTTATCTGATGGCTACAAATGGCCTGTCGGGTATCTCTCTCACTGACCTGGCTCCATAGAAGTCTGAGGGAATTCTGTGGGAAGGTAGTGGAAGGAGCAGAAAGGCTGATTAAGCCATTGCTTACATTGATTTAGTAGCCCCAGTTTCAACTGATGCTTTATCAACTCTTAAGTTCAGACCCTGGCTGGAAACTGAGTCATTCATCAAGAAGGATTAGAAAATGCAAAGGGTCCATAAATTTAACAGACTGATTCTTGTTATCTCCAGAGGTTTTCCTGTCACTTAAAAATGATGTCTGGGGTACAATTTGCATCTAAAATGGCCTTGGAAAGAGGCAAAAGGCCAGTCCTTCAAACTAATGAATCCTCAGGTTACAGAGAAATGCTCCCAGCCAAATAAAGCAAACCACATTCTGCCATATTCCAATCGGACCTACCCTGAATCAGCAGCAACCTTGCTAGTGGACTTTAGCTTCTTTCTTCCTGGAGAAATATTATTTTTCCCCCCAACAAAATTCACATTAAGTAGAAGTAAAGGTAGCTATGGAAAACAGAAAAACAGGGTGGTAAACCAAGAAAGCTTGGGTTCTAATTTCAGCGAGGCCACCAAATAGCTCTGTGATTGTAGACGAGTCACATTTTCTCTTTGGGCCTTCCCCATTTATAAAGTTGAATATCCAACGTCCTTTCTGTACTATTATTGTACAGGGTCTTTTCTTACTGTTCCAAGGCTGTAACAGTCTATGATTTTACAAAAAAAAAATAATGGCTAGTGATTTTTCTAATGAATTCAAATGTTCCATCTCCCTTCCTATAGGGTAGGAAATTGACTACTCGGTGCTTTAAGAGTTCTTTAGAACTCTTTAGTTCTCTAGAGTGCTTCATGTCTTCCTCATCCCAACCACAAATGATTTGAAGGTTATCGCTAGTGTGGCATCACATCCTATGATCACCCAATCAATGTGTGTGTTTGTGTATGTTTGTGCATGTGTATATACACTTTTCCAGATAAACTTCTCTAAGCCATACCTCTGAAAAAGGAAAGACATGGTCTACTCATGTGAATACATTATTTGGATACTATTGTTAAAGGCTCGTGCTAGAGTGTGAACCCCAAAGTTGTGCCCACTGAAATGCGTGTTTCTTTTGCTTGAGGATTGTGACCAGGGTTCATTTAGACATAAGAAATGTTGCTGCCTCAGTAGGATTTTCAATATTTGAATAGATAAAATAATTGGATCAGGTCTAGCGTGTGTAATAGCCTGGTATCTTTGAGGGATACTTTTCTTTACGGGCAAAACTTTAAGAAATAGAGGGTTGCTTCTGGAAAGTAACATTTTATAAGTTATAATATCTCTGTGTTAATTCCAGTAACTTACTTTTCATTCAGATTCATTCTCCTTAGGGAAGCCTATGAAGATATCAAATCTTGTCTTATAAAAATACAAAGGACTACACAAAATGTTATGTAATAGAGATTCTCTTCTGAGGTTATTTCTATGGCAAGATGTGTTATTAGGCATTTTCAACTAACAAATAAGAGACACCCAGGATGTGAGAGCATGTGTTTTGATAAAGTCAAGAAAAAAGCAAAAAAGCTCGGGTGTATTTTCTGCAACAAAATAGTGATTTGGGACAAATTATTGTCTTAGTCCATCTGTATCCAGTAAAAGCCCCCCCCCCCCCCGCCCCCACCAACTTACAATGCATGGCTCCCTTTTAGAGCCAGCATCTATGAGACCTTAAATGAAAGAACAGTTGACCCCTGAGCAATGTGGGGGTCACGGGTGCTGACCCCCTGCGCTCTCACAATGCCAAGTATAACTTTTGACTGCCCAAAAACTTTACCAATAGCCTACTGTTGACTAGAAGCCTTATCGATAACATAAACAGTCTATGAACACGTGTTTTGTATGTTATATGTATTATACACTGTATTCTTACAATAAAATAAGCTAGAGATAAGAAAATGCTATTAATAACATCACAAGAAAAAAATACATTTACTGGACTGTCCCATGTTGACTTTAAAAATATCTGTGTAAAAGGAAACCTGCACAGTTCAAACCTGTGTTGTTCAAGGATCAACTCGTAATGGATGCTCATTTTGCAGTTTTCCAAAGTCATCAATTTTGACCTTTTTGCCTCACCTGATCAATTGTCTGCCCTCAGCAACTTTCCCACTAGGAAGTGTTTTTTTCCAAGTGGCAATTATACATCATAAACTCACTGAGTTACTGCTATCACCAATTTGCTTTCTCATTGCAGTGTTACAGCATTGTATGCTAAAATCAAGTTATACGCTCAATATGTTTTGTCAGCAAGCAACACTTCATATGAGTGACCAGCCTGTGGTCAGAGCCTTGCTACACTCTCATGTTGAATTCTTGAGTGGTCCAGTTGCTTCTCCTCTATCAAGAGGGTCACAATAACAATTCTTGTAGGCAAGCAATGTTTTCTCCACATTTTCTATTTTACATAATGTATAATGCCTTCTAAGTGTTTTGAATCAAGACCTGACATGGTTCAATGAACTCAGCAAATTTGACCTCCCGATATCCTATATCTACCTGTAAGCATTGTTAAAATACAGTGTGATTGTAAACCATCTTTGAATGCAAATAATTCTCGACTTAAGCCTGGAGGAAGTTTTTAGTGATCTAGCCTGAAGCCATTAGTCTAGAGAGGAGCTTGTCATTTTAGGGCTCAAGGCAGTGGAACTATCTTCTTATGAAACTATCTTAGGTATACAGTATGTTCAAAGGTTAGGAAAGGCAAATCTGAGAAAGAAGACTATGACATTGGGGCAAGACCAGAGGAGACCCTAGACTTGTCTTGGATGTTGGGGTGGTGTGCCTGAGAGCACGTTTTTGCTTTTACCAGAAGAAAGAATAATCCTAGTGGTGACAATGTAGGCCAGATAAAGTTAAAATTTCATAGTGTTTTCTTAAATTTCAAAGTGTAAATAGTCTGTTTCACTTACCTTCCTGTTATTCTAATATGTTATTCCAAGATAAGACAAACTAAGGGACAACTAACTGCAGTTTGAGGATTGAAAAATGTACGATTCCTAAAATCTTCTTATGCCCTTTAGTTTATGCTAGTTCCTTTGGAAATAAAGGACTCCCAGCTCTGTAAAATGTAAGCTTCACACATTTTAGAATCTCTATTTTAAAAGAACAGATGCCCAAAGCTCATCCCAGATTCTGAATTTTCTTCCCTCTTGATGCTCCAAACTCAACACACTTAGTTGAAATTTCACATCTTGTATATTTTCTTACTTGCTTCAATTAAGGAGCGTGACTAAGCCCCACTTCCATGGTTTCTTAGCACCGTGTGCAAATTTCTATTATATTTTTTATCACATTGCACCGTAAGTATTAGTTTTATGTCTGCACTTTCAACAAGGAACCACACTGACACCAGGTCAGGAATCTCTCCATAAATACTCATTTGTTTGTTTATTCACCAATGATATATTTTTGCCTTTGCATTTAGGTCTAGGAAATAAAGATAATCAAAATATTATCAACAGAGTAAAATAATAATCGTCAAATTGTAGTCATTTATCAACAGTTAAGTGAATGAAGAAAGGAAAAGTGGCTGCTAACCCCACCAGGGACAATAGAAGGCCTGGGACATGGTAGATAATTATAAATATTTCTTAAATGATGTTGAATAAATGAAGAATAAATTATTAAGGGACTTTCAAGTCAAAAGCCATATTCTCTTTAAATAAGCTTTCTTTCTTCCTTCTCTTCCTCTTTTCTCTTTCGCATTGCACGCTTCATCTAGGTCATTTGCGCTTTGCATCATACTCAATACTAGCCTCATACTATCAGCAAACAATCACAGAGGACTACCAGTTTGTTCAATTAGGGTTTTTCAAATCAAATGTATTTATGTCATTGTCCCTGTTCTACTTTGATATGAAAAGGAAGTGTCTGGTTACCATTGTAAATTCCGCTGGGTATTTGATCCCTAACACATAACACTGAACATTTTCTCTCTGACCATTTCTCTGCTCCAAAGCAGATCATTAAATTGCTCCCAGGCAGAAAGAACACGGACCAGAACAGCAGGGCACTTTTGTAATAAGACCTTGTAAATTGAAAGCCTTGGATACCTTTCCCACTGTGAGAACCCATGGAGACTGGTTCCTTTTAACATTGCATTAATAGGCTCTTCAGACCCAGTTAATTAAAGACAGTATATCTAGGCGGGCTCTCACAGGCATGGCAACTCTTAAAAACCAGTTCTTATCTTTAGATATTTTCCCTCTATTCAAGCTTACAGTGGTCGTCAAGATTTGGTTAACCCAAATCTTCTGAAACTCAGTCTCCCTCTTCCATATAGAGCCATGGACTTGAAATGGCCTGTATTAATCATTCAGTCATGTGCTTGAACTTTACACATGTTTTTCACAACAAAGTCAGATGTAAGGAGCATCTAGCTATGATTAACCAAGTCCATTTATTAAATCCCTGCTGGTTAAAGGAAAGGCTTATAATTGCAAATATCATGGCCCTACAGTTACAAACTGGGGGCCTGCTGAGAAACGCAGACCTTAATGAAGAGGTGTCATTAAAACCTCCAAGTCAGTTGAGGTAGTTAATCACTCAATTAGACTCTCATTATCATCTGCCCCGAATCAAAAAGGCTTCCCGCGGTCAAGGAGGGGTTGTAACCAGTCACTTTGACAGGTGATCCCCCTCCTCAAATACAATGGCTACAATAGGCCTTGGAGGAGAGATCAGCAGGACAGGGCTTGTATCTAAGCCCAAGCAGAGGCCCTGGGAGCTTAGACAGCCCTAGCTGAGGAGATCAAAGGCCGGGAAACAGCTGATCCCAGACTGGCTGGTGTCAGCCTGGTGTTTCCTCTGTCAAAGGCAGATGGAGAACCAACTTATTGATTGCTGGCCTCAATATTCTGCCCAGAATGAAAGGACTGGCCTGGGGGAATATTCAGGAGGAATGTCTGGCTTTGGAGGCCAAGGAAGCACAGATATTAAGAATCCGCTAGCCCTCCCTTCAGAAAAGGACTGCCTGAGGAAATGGAGGGCGAATTTGTAATTTTTCCACCACGTGGTGGCATGCGGGGAAGTTAAAACCAGCCATTGGTATAGTTTAAAGCATGGCTCTGTTCCATTTAAAGGTTTTTCAAATGCAGAGCTGGTCTTGCTGGGTGAGACTTTTCACTGGGGACCCCAATAACCAACTGAGGGTTCCATGGGCCAAGCAACACCATAGGCTAATACTGAACACGTAACCAGCAGCATTTCCAAATACCTGAAGTATAGTAAAATAGGGGGCTTATGTTGGCCTGACATAGCATTCTAACCTTTTCCCTAAAGAGTCAAATGCGCACCAAAGTTTGTAATTTAATGCATAGAGAATGGAAGATCTCCAAGCAAGAAGCACAGACGGATTCCTGGATATTCAGAATAGAATTGACCAAGTGGGACTTTATTCGTTATTAAGTCTAGTAAGTAAAAAAATCATGGACTGATACTGTCTTTAAAATAATTTCTCTTAATAGCTATCAGTCCTTACCCACCCATTCAAAACTGGGCTCTCTCTGCATGTACCAAATATCAAATCCTGCAGTAATTAAATCACATTACTTAGTCGTCAGTGAGGTTCATAATTCCCCCCTTTAACAGGAGACCATGAAAACTTTTTTTTTTTTTTTCAATGCTTTTTAGCCTGAGATCTTTTCCTTAGAATTTGAGGGCATCATAGACTGTCTTGGTAAACAGGCTCAGTTGGTTTTATTTTATCCTGCCCTTCTTTAAAATGCTGATTTTTTTCCCCCAAGAGTTCCTTTAACATTTGTGAATTTTTGTCAAGCTAAAAAGTCTTTAAAAATGTCTGTCAAATCAAGCACTCAAAGGGCTTCTTTTGTGTTTTTAGTTTTGCAAAATAACTTGCTTACGGTTTTATTGCCAATAAATTTGAGATATGTTAATCTGCTTTTAATAATCTCTTAATTTACAGTATCTTTAGCTTTACAGAAACATTGCAAAGATAGCACCAACTTCTCTTACATCCCACATCCCATTTCTCTCTTACTAACATCTTCTATTAGTATAGTGTATTTGTCACAATTAATGAACCAATATTGATAGATGATTATTAATTAAAGTCCATTCTTGACTGAGATTGCCTCACTTCTTACTAATGTCTTTTCTGTTCCAGGATTCCAACCAGTATACTGTTACATTTAGCTGTCACGACTCCTTAGGCTCTTCTTTGTTGAGTTTCTCAGACTTTCCTTGTTTTTTGTTTTTGTTTTTATTTTGTTTTGTTTTAAGATTTACTTATTTATTTTAGAGAGAGAGCACAAGCAGGAGGGGCAGGGGAGAGAGAATCTCAAGTAGACTCCTGCACTGAGTGCAGAGTCCAGCGTGGGGCTCAATCAAAATCCTGAGATCACGACCTGAGTCAAAACCAAGAGTTGGAGACTTAACCAACTGCACCACCCAGGCGCCCCAGACTGTCTTTGTTTTAGATGGCCTTGATAGGCCAGCATTTTGTAGGATGCTCACCAATGGCATTTCTCTAAAGTTCTTTTTTTTTTTTTTTTTCATTATTAGACTGAGGTTATGGGTTTTTTGGAGGATGTCTATAGATGTAAAGTGCCATTTACATACCATCATACCAAGGGTGCATTCTATCAACCTAACTTATTACTATAGATATTAATCTTTTTTTTATTATTTTTTTTGTTATGTTAATCCCCATACATTACATCATTAGTTTTAGATGTAGTGTTCCATGATTCATTGTTTGTGCATAACACCCAGTGCCCCATGCAGAACGTGCCCTCCTCAATACCCATCACAGGCTAACCCATCCTCCCACTCCCCTCCCCTCTAGAACCCTCAGTTTGTTTTTCAGAGTCCATCGTCTCTCATGGTTCATCTCCCCCTCCGATTTCCCCCCCTTCATTCTTCCCCTCCTGCTATCTTCTTCTTCTTCTTCTTCTTTTTTTCTTAACATATATTGCATTATTTGTCTCAGAGGTAGTGTTTGTCAGGATTCTCCACAGTTAAGTTACTCTTTTTTCTCCTTTCCACACTGTGCTCTTTGGGAGGAAGTCAGTAGGGATAGCCCACCCTTCAGGAGTGGGGGCTATGCTTCGCTTCCTTGAGGGCAGAATATGTACATAAATTATTTTAAATTCTTCTGCATAGGAGACTTGAATGTTCTGAAATTATTAAGTAACTTATTTATATCAGTAAGCACTCATAGGTATTTCTTTTATACTTTGAGCTATTACCCAATACTATCAACTAGTATACAGGGCTTAGTGAATAGTCTTTTTTGCTTTAATCTTACAAATTTAACTCATTTCCAAAGTTACTTAAATCGGTACTTTTTTTTTCCTTTAATCTCCTTGAATAAGGTTGTTTCATACCTTTTTAACAAAAGTGGGTTACATCCTGGAGTCGCGTAGCCTTCTGGTTTTGTTAAAGATCACTCTTTGTGCTGGAACGTTCTGTGAGTTTTGACAAATGCTTAGTGTCATGCCTTTTTATTATACTATTGTGCAAAATAGTTGTACTGCCCTGAAAAAGTTCTCACTGCTTCACCACCCAATCATACCTCTTGGCAAATACCGATCTGTATATTATATCTATGGTTTTATCATTTCCAGAATGTCAATAAATGGAAGCATACACTGTGTAGCCTTTACAGACTGGCTCTATTTCACTTAGCAAAATGCATTTAAAAATCATCTGTGTCTTCGTGTGGCTTAATATAGCCCATTCCATTTTATTACCAAATAGTATTCCCTTTATGGATAAAACACAGTTTATCTATATATTTATTGAAGGGTTGCTTCTACTTTTTGACAACTATGAAGAAATCTGCTGTAAACATGCATATTCTTGTTTTGGGTAGCTGTACGCTTTCAGTCAGTTGGGTAATTACCTAGGAGCATGACTGCAGGACTGTAGGTTAAGACTGTTTAGCTTTGTAAGAGACTGCCAAATCGTCTTCCAAAATGGCTGCACCCATTTGCATCCCGACCAGCAATCAACGTTGAGAGTTTCTATTCTTCTTCTTCCTCACCAGTATTGGTATCATCAGGTTTTTTGGATTTTAGGCTCTTCTAACGTGTGTGGAGTGGTCTTGTATTGGTATTTTATTTTGCATTTCTCTAATGACAAATGATGCTGAGTATATATTCATATAGTTATTTGCTGTCTTTATATCTCTCTGGTAACATGTCTGTTGGATCTTTGGCCTATTTTTAAATTGGATTGTTTGTTTTCTTATTGTTGAGGTGAAGAGAAGTTCTTTTTTTTTTTTTTAAGATTTTATTTATTTGAGAGAGAGAGAGCACAAGCTGGGGGAGAGGCAGAGGCAGAGGGAGAAGCAGACTCCCCGCTGAGCTGGGAGCCCGATGTGGGGCTTGATCCCAGGACCCTGGGATCATAACCTGAGCTGAACGCAGATGCTTAACTGACTGAGCCACCCAGATGCCTCGAGAAGTTCTTTATATATTTTGGGTACACATCCTTTGTCAGATGTGTATTTTACAATAAAAGCTTGTCTGTGGTTTATCTTTATTTTCTTAACCGTGTATTTCACAGTGCAGAAGTTTTACATTTTAAGGAAGCCCAAATTATTATTTTTTTTTCTTTCACGGATCACTCTGTTTTAATTAAATGCTAAGTATTGTGAAGAATATGAATCTGTAAAGAGATTTCTCCCCCTCCCCCATAAACTTTAATTTTCAGTTGGAACAAAGAAGCAGACATACTCTATAGTTTCTATTTTAGTGACATTTGAATAGTTTGTCATTAAGTTGATTTATTTAAAATGTATACAAATGTCATTTCAACAATTCTATAGAAATTATTTCTAGTCACCCACTACTTTTTAATTTATAGCTGTCCCTAATCATTTGGTCTTCCCCCTTTACTCCCCTTTTAAGTGCCTTCTTTGAAAACATCTTCAGTAAGCTTTTTATTTACTTCTCTACCCATTTATACATAACAAAAGGAAATAGAACAATATCTTGCAAGGTTGGAAGATCTAAATAATATAAGCAGAGCACCTAGTGTATACTGTAGAATCTAACAAGCAGTTGTTAAATGGTGTTATCATAAATTAGAGTGACACTTAAATTATAAGGTGCCTGCACTGTGTCCATGGGTTTATCCGCCGTAAAAGGCAGGGGTCAATATAAGCCTACATGAAGAACCATTAGGATCGGATGTTGAGGTATATGCATCAGGACACAGTGGTTGAGGGCAAAAGTTCCAGCTCTGGGCTGCCCAGGTTTCTTCGCTATCTCTTCTACTTATTTAGCGGGGCAACAGCGGGCAAATTCATCTTGCTATGCCTCCATTTTCCTCAGCTGCTGACAGTACCATCTCCCTTATAGGATTGTGAGAGGATTAAGTTAGTTAGTGCCTGTAAACCCTTAGGAGAATGGCTGTCAATGAATACATGCTACATAACTATTTACTAGTGTTTTTCATTAGCGTGGCATCCCGAGAGCATAAAGCACCTTCCTATAATCATCATCTGCTAGTAGCTTATGGCATCGGAGTATATGAACCCTTTACCTTTAGAAGTCTTAAGATCGCCCAATAGACTTTGCTCCTAAAAACTATTTTTCTTCTCTTCCACTAAGAGGAGAAATGCGTGGTGAGTGTGGTGGTCGTGGGAGTGCAGTGGGAACATGGAGTTTGTTTGGAGCCAGGACTCCCTGCTGGAGAGTACAGGAGAGGCCTGGATGGGGGGAGCTTTGGAGGCAGTGACGTATGACAAATGACTTGTTGCGGCAATGGATCATCAGAGCCTGGCTACACTGGTGACATGTCCCGTCATACATCATCAGAGCAGTGCCCGGCAGGAGCAGCAGCCTGGAAACCACCCTGCCCCATAAATTTTAATACAGCCAAATAAGAGAGCTGTAATTTTCTTTTCTTCTAAATTAAAGATTGACACTCGGGAAAGGAGGGACAGAGGAGTCTTTCATAGGACCCAGTTGCTTTTCAAAGACCCCAAAGTCACTGGGGTCCTCTGCTGATATGCACTATCACCATTGCTCCGCAGTGAGTGAAAAAAAAAATCCAAGTACCTTGGTTTAACTTAACCAGACTGCCTCACTCCCTGACCTGGCACAGTCTGCCCTATAATGTAGAGACAGCCTGCATTAACCTCCGGACAATTGTCTGAGATGGTGGATCACTTTGTTATTCTCCATTGGTCTATAATCAACTGATGGGAGTGCATTAGAGTTTTGGAATAAGTTTGGGGGGGAAATCAAGACTTCTGTTTTTTGGCCATGTTCTATTGTGATGGCAATTCAGTATCCTAAATGGAGCTCCCAGATAGGCAGTCAGACATGTAATTCCTGAGCTCAGAAGACTGGTCTGGAGATGAAAATTGAAGACTCTTTAGGGTACATATAGTATTTTAAACCATGAGAACAAATGAAATCTGAGAATTAGGTAGAACTGGAAAAGACAGGAAGGTTGAGGATGGGGCTCTAGGGCATTCCAATGTTTTGAGGTCCAGTAAGGGAGAAGGAACACTTCAGGAAGGGTGATAAGATAAGAAAAAGTAGAAAATAAAGCCAGATGGGAATTAGTGTTGGGGAAAAAAATCTAGAAAACAAAGGGTTTCAAGAGGGAAGGATTGGTTCTCCTGTGTCTACTGATGCTAAATTGTGGTTTAAAATGAGCATCAGGAGTATCATCTTTCACGAGGTTAATGTTGTTAGTAACAGTGTGAGAAATATCTATGGAGTGATGGGGATGAAGGTCCAAGTGGAATGATCTAAGGACAGACTGGTGGCTAAGGAAATTAGGAATACAGACTATAAACAACTCTTTGATGAAATAGCATGTTACCAGCAAAGGAGATGGAAAATGGAACAGTAACTGAAGATGGACATGAGGTCTAGGGAAATCCTTTTAAAGCTGGGCGATATTAAGGTACATTTGAGTACTAATGGGAATGAACCATTAGAATGATAGAAGTAGGTGAAGCAGGATAGAAAGGAGGAAATTCCAGGAGTAGAGTCTTAAGAGGGTAGAGGGGAATAGATCCAGAGTATACACATGGCCGTGAATAAGAGCAGGGGAAGTTTCAATATATGGTGCATATGCAGGTGGGTTGGTAGATATGGTTGCAGTCAGATAAGGATTCTTATTGGATCTATTTTCTTTATGAAGTATGAATCAAGTCTTCAACTGAGAATGAGGAGTGAAGGTGTTGAAGATTTCAGGAAAAAGACAGTGGGGGAATATCATCTTTAACAGGGATAAATGACTATGTTAAAATGTTAAAATAGTCCAGAAATTTGGGGGTTTATTTGTGATTGTGAATTTTTCACCTTTCTTACTTCAAGGATTGTGCAGATCCTAAGAGCCAGGCATTGAGTAAGCGGTTAATGGGTAACTAGAGTTAGGTATTGCTGGGCATATTTAAGGACACGTGCAAGGGATCGGTTATAGTACTAGACCATGGGACATAGATTGCTTAAGAAGAGAACTGAACACTTGGATGTAAAGAGCTTTTGATGAATAATGAAAACATAGTGCTATAGACGGGCTGGAAGTACTGATGGGTGAGTTAATTGGGAGAACCAGCGTAAGTGAACTGGAGGGTTAGTAGTTGATACATGATCAAAGACAGTGACATTTGAAATTAAGATTTTAGAATTGGTATGGTTACGGATGGGGATCGAGTCTTGGGTATGCCATATAAGTGAAGGACCGACTGTGTAAGTCAGATGAGTGAAGAAACACTGTAGTATCTAAAGAAGAGAAAACACTGAGAGGCTGTTGGAGGATCCTTTTATATGGACATCAACGTTATTGAGAATGATAATAGACACAGAAGTGAAAGAAAGATAGCAAGCCAGATGCACAAGATCCACTTGGCAGGCTATTTTTCTGGAATCAGTGTTCCCCACACTCTACGCCCAGGATGACTTCAGAAGAGTATCTGTTCAGCCCCACATTTGAATAAAGGACCAAAAAAATGCCTCAGAGGAAGTAAACAGGGACTGGGTCTCAGGTATTACCCCGTCTGTGGTATCACACCTGGATGACCTTATAAACCATTCTAAAGTGTGGGGATCCTGAAGCTCAGGGACCAGGGCAGGGGTCTCAGTGTTCTGGGTCTCAGGACAGGACTGACAGAATACAAGATGAGATTATGATATAGGGCTACCGGTATTATTTCTTCCATGACTCGTTTTTATACATGCTACATGATTTATAATTTTAAAATACAATGACTTGAACGCTTGTGATTTTTGTTCTGTGTTGCTTTTTCCCCTGGCTGACTGAACTAAATATACCTGAGAAACAACTCTTTCTTGCTAAAGGAACATCTGCATGCTTTTCCTTCAGGAGAAGGAAAATACATTCTTTAAGACATGCCTTATACCCTCTCCCTGCATACTTTCCTCTATTGTAAATATTATGTTTTCCTAATTCATATTCACGTAAAAAAATAAATAACAATAGACTCAGTGTTGTTAAATAATTTATTTGAATGATAACCATAAGGCACCATTAAGATGAATGCTTTAAGACCCTGAAATGTGGGTGAGCCTATTGCTTGGTTTATAGGAATGTCTCCCTTCCAAATTATGCAGGAGACACTGATTGAAAATGAGGGAGGGACAGATAGAGAGACAAAAATAAATATGTAGAGACCTGCAGAGAGAGACAAAGATAGAGATCAGGATACCATCTCATTAGAAAAATACGTCTAAATTTCTGTAAGAAATCCCTATGCTATGGATGCTATCCCAAACATCTCTTGGCTAATATGAAAAATGTGAATACATCCAGCTAACTGGCTGGAAAATGCTCTCCAGTGCCATGATTTTTTTTTTTTTTTTTTTTTTCTGAGGCGGTACCTGTGTGGTTTCATTGAAAAGTTTCTTTAGCAGACGATGTTGGAAATTCAGGGAAGAGGTGCCAAGGGTTTCTTAGAAATGTATTTCATGGTACAGCACCAAGGGACAGCATGTATTTTGAATATGCTTCCACAGGAGGATTGAGATGCTGTGGGGTAATTTGTCCCCCCCACCTCCATATAATGTTAATGGTCCTAAATTAATTACAAACCCCAAATTAGTCTGCTCCCAAAAGTGAAAAGGAAATGTCTTCGCGTTTTCTTCTTCTTTTCAAAATTCTAGGGGACCCAGACCTGAACAAACCTCACTCCCACCTATCAAAGGATCCAGTGTGTTAATTCTGTTACTCACCCACATGTGTGCTTTTTTTCTTCTTTTTCTTTCCATTCTCTATTAGATCTCTCCTAAATAAACACTGCAAAAAGAAAACGAACTGGATTTTTAAATCTACAAAATAAATTAATCTGCAAAGAACGCTCTACTATTCAGAGAACCAAGCTAGTATTTGAGGGGAAAGGGAAGAAGTCTACCCACCTTGATCCCTCTCATGAGAAGAGAAATAAAATGTCCAAGTTCTTTCTGTTATGGGAGGTACCTTCCATCATAGAATAGGCAGTAGGAATGTCTTGCTTTTGTTACTATTCACTGCACTTTGTTTGCCCTCATTCATGTTCCAAGGAGAGTGATGGTCTCTACCCAGTTCCACACTTCACATTTCATATAGTCGCCCATCAGTTATTTGCATTAATGGGTAAAAAAAAGAGAAGGGGACACAAGATGCCATGGATAACTCTAGAGAGAGAATAATCCTCAAATTGTGCCCATTTGGTCTTTGGAGGGTTTTCTTTTAATATAATGGCAGTGATGTGATATGTAGAATTTCTCAGTTCTTAAGTTAATCTCATGATTCATGTAATGACGTTTAATGAGGCACAGTCACCTTTCTCATCTGCCTTCGTGCTTGGCTCTCCTCTCCTTATTTTCATAGAAGGACTTATTTATATCACTTCTGAGACTGATTATTCCAAACCACTAACCTGAAGAAAAGCAGTCCTTTGCAAATCTTGCCCCTTCACACCTACCCTAGGGCAAGAGATACTTATTTTGGCTTTTGAAAATTTTTCTGCTTGCTAGCCTAACCTTATGTAAATAGCCCGTTTCCACAAAGTGCATAATTAGTTGAACGAATGAAAATGTTAATATAAATTTAAAAGCAGAGTCCTCATGGATAATTTTTAATTCCAATAATTCATTCCTGGATAATTAGGAATTCCTTCATAATTCTTAATTAAGGAACGGGTCATGTCCTCATACATAGTAGTCTTTTTTTTTTTTTTCTAAGATTTTATTTATTTGACAGAGAGAGACAACACAAGCAGGGGAAGTGGGAGAGGGAGAAGCAGGCCTCCCGTGGAGCAGAGAGCCCGATGCCGGGCTCGATCCCAGGACCCTGGGATCATGACCTGAGCGGAAGGCAGATGCTTAACGACTGAGCCACCCAGGTGCCCCCCATAGTAGTCTTCAAAATAAAAGTCATAGCAATGTTTGCAAAGGCAGGAAAAGTCCAGAAAAATAAGGTAAGAAATTGGGTGGTTTTTATGTACGGAAAGACGTATGATTCGGTGTATTTAGTTTAGAAAGCAGGAGACTGGGGAGCAGTAACTGATATTAATTTGAGAATGGTATATGAACAAGTAGAGATAAGAACTATTCTCTATCTTTGGACAGTTATTAGATGCACCCTCTTTGCACAGAGTAAGATTATGAGTTATTTATCTCCATAACCCTAGGGTCTAGCCCAGTGCAGTTCATCTCGAATAATTATTGGAGATTTGGACCAAAGTTAATGAATTAATTATTTAGTGGGCTTTATGATGACTTCAGGCACACTCTCAAAACTTGGGATTTGCCAACAGGCAGGAAGAAGCTCAGATAATCCATCCATATTTAATATTTCTATGCATTTTACACTTAATCCTAATAATTACCATTTATTGAATATTTTATTCTACATTCAGCTCATTATACATTTTATCCCACCAAATCCTTGTCAATTAAAGAAAAAAGATAAGACCAAAAAAAAAAAAAAGAGAGAGAGAGAGAGAAGAAATGCGTGCAGTCTCACATAGCAGCCATTTAAACCCAAGTCTGTCAACCTCCAAAGGCTGGACATTTTCCTTCATGTATCATCACGTCTATACCAGGGCTTCTAATTATTTGACTGAAGATGCCTAGACCTGTTCTGTATTCCACCAGGTTAATTTCAAATGGTCTCTGATAAGAAGCTTTGGTTTTGGTTATCTGCAGTAACCAGAATTTAGACTTTGCCAGTGTTCTCACTATTGTTACTGTTTTAACGTTCTATTCATAAATTACACAAATTTAATCTACATGTGACAAAAATGGCAGTACACAATGTACAATGAGTAAATAACAGTTTATCAACAGAGAAGAGTTCCTTATTCTTTCCCAGAACAGGAAGGAAGTTCCCCTCGATTCTGAGAATCCCAAATGTCAGTCCCACCTCAGACACAGAGCTATTCACGGATTGTACCCTATCTTGTGTCTAGGATCTTCCAAATTTTTTTCCAAAAGACATCTCCTCATTTTTGTCACACGTTCTGCCTACAACAAGCATACTCTTTTTGCAGTGATGTTTTACACCATGTTAATGTGAGCCCATTTGTGTCTGCTGCAATGAGAATAAATTCGGCTAAGCTGTGTCTCAGTTTTAGAAATTGGAGAGGGGGGGAACAGTAAGGGTAACTGGCTAGTCCTAATCCTTGGGGACTGTGCAATGGTGCTATTCCTACAGATCAGGTGAGGACCAGCCACAATAAAACTGATGACAGATACAGGTTTCTTTTCACGTATTGATGCCTTACAAAGCATTTTAGAGTTTACTGTGCCCATGGTGCTTAAAGAAGATAAAATAAAATAATACCAACATCTTAAAAAGAAGGTGAGCTGCTTGTGTGGTAAAATGGGTAAAATAGTTCTAGAGTACAATTTTGCAGTATTCATCAAAGGTCTTACAGATATTCACTTGATTCTCTAATCCACATTCTAGATTATATTTTTTCCCGAGAAAGTAACAGCAGTTCTGCATACGGGCATGTTCAGAAAAGCTACAAATCATGCTAAACAAAATTTTGAAATATCAAAAAAGTATAGCTGGTTAACTAAATTACATAATATTCATACTAAAATCCACGTTATAGAAAACTATCTTTTATAAAAAGATGCTTCTAACATAGAATTAATTTAAAAGATATTTAGAAACAGAACACAGAGTAAGATCCATATTCAAGCAACAGTGAGAATCACATTGACACTCGTTTGCATATGCATGTTTCCAACTCCTGTTAGCATTGACCTTTGAAAACAGTTTAGGCAGTTGTCCCTCAAATTCTATTTCAATCATGTAACTCCTCTTTAATCAGAAAAAAATTTGATAAATGCTCTAGTGGGAGTGCTAATAACATTTAGTGACTCTCTTTGTGGAAATGAGAATCAGGCCGGGCAGTAGAAAATCATAATGAAGAATGAGATGAGATATCTTAGATTTGGGGGCTTGTGTTTATGTCATCACAGATATCCGAGAATGTTCCAGAGTTTGGTGGCCATCAGAATAATAAACTACACCTTCACTACTTTGGTGCTCTGGCAGCCCTTATGATTTTATGACTTTATGACCTTATGACTTCTTTTTCTAGTAAATTCCCAACACTCAGGACTGTGCTCCTGGGGATTCTCCTATGGTCATCCCTTCCAAAGTCTACAGGCACCCGGATGTGGTTCGGGTCACCACCGGACTGCCTGTCCCTTGAAGACTGGATATACGCTGGCTGCTGACCCAACAGGGAGCCGTCCCTGCATTAGGAGCATCCAGTGAATATCATAAATCCTGCTTGTGAAATTATCTCACCTCCGAGAAGGCTTTTCGTCACCTGAGTAGTGTTGTGTCCCACTCATGAGGGCATCAGAGCCTTGTCACTACCATCCTATTTCAGTGGAGTATTACCACTTCACGTTCTCTGTTCTACAGCTGTAACGTGCAAAAATTATACGGCAGTTTCATGTCAACTGCAGTGATCAAAATATATGGGTGGAAAGCAGAGGATGGAGTCAGGAGAATAGTTTATTTATTTTTCTTTTTTTACCTATATTCATGTTCTACTTTTTTAAGTTCTCGGCTCTTGATGCAGCCAGAAAGCACAGTTTGTACGGTGACAGTAAAAGCCCAATAACATCCCTTTATGTTCATAGAAGTTGGTCCCTAGTGTTTTTAGGGGACCGAAAAACCCACAGCTATACCCAACAACAGCCCATAAAGCAGCTTGAGCAACAAAACGACTGCTGACTGATAGTTTTTCCCGTATTTACATGTCCTTGCAAGATACAGAAAGAAAAATAAATAGATAGATAAAAAAGTACCTCCTGCGCCACCACATTTAGCCATTCCTAACTGTGCCTTCAGGCTTTTCCTGCAATGAGAGAGTCCAGTAAATATAATAAATAAATAGCAGAAGGAACTGCCTTCCCCAGCTACCACTGCTACTCAGCTTACACCCTGCAGCAGAAGACTCAATTTCACTTTTATCATTATTTTAGCTGGCAATTGCTTAGACAATTATCCAGTTCTTCTTAAGAAGCTTAATTAAATTATTTATGAAGTTGACCTCCCACAACAGTGAACTCCTTAAAATTTCCTTATGTAAGAATAGAACACTATTTTATTTTGTAAAGGAGAGAGGTAAGTTAACTGTAGAATCACATGTAGTTAGCATTTTCAACTGCACTTGGGACACAAAGAGATTCTAATAAATAATACTGTTGTCCAAGTTGGTTTCTCTTGCCTTACAATGAAGAGGTCAACAATAATTCAGCTTTATTGATTGACTTGGTTATGCCAAAATCAAAGGGAGAAGTGAAGGAAGGTTGTTCTCATCCCATGTGGATGAAGTTCTTCCAGTTCCCTAATGGTTTAAAAAGAAAACGGGGCTTATTAGAAACCTGGGCCATCCCTAAAATACCATTATGGCAAGTGACATAGAGGAACCATTTTGAAATGTTGTTTTGTTGGTTTATTGCAGTAGTAATGACAGTAATTGAAAATGTTAGAGAAGATCTCTCATAGTCTGCTCTGTAGCAATTAGCTGAATTAGGGCACAGTTATTGGGCTTGTGCAGTCCCCATAAATATGCTTAAGACTGTAACCAACCATGTGCTCCTGTCAATCCATCTGTATTGGTTGTACTATGAGTATATGAAAACAGTATTTTCCAATGTATGCTCCGCTGTATTCTATTCAGTGGCTGTAGTTTTCCTCCTGTTATATATTCAGGCTATCAAAATTTGCAGGCAAATAGTGTGAGCATCCAGAATGATAGAAACCTAACACATCTGCAAATGATACTGGGGAAAAAATAGTGTTCACCTAAAACATTGGCTTTTGTAATAATGGGAACAAATCAAATGAAGCTATTTATCTACTCCAAGGCAATATTGAAAGGTTGCTTATTTCTTATCTTGTTTTCATTCTCCTTGGTACCATGCTTATGACCAGTTGAGGTCAACGAGGCTCCATCCATGAGATCTGTCGGCATTTGCTTTTAGAATGCAACATTTTAGTAAATGTTAAGAGAAGGTGGCCCGATCAGTGATTCTCAGTATGGCCCATGGCTGGTTTTGTTTGTTTATTTGGTTGGTTGCTTTCACATAGCTGGTTTTATAAGTAGCTGTTCCAGGTAGAATAAAGAGTTAAGTGTGCTAAATATGTAGAGGCATATTTAAAGATAATACCCATGGAATGTTTGTAATTATCTCTTTCATCCTTCTTCCTCATCCCTCTGTTATCTTCCTGAGAGTTCTATCTCAGGGCCCTCTCTGCAGATTAGGGAGCGTCAGGGAACCTCATGAGATACTCATACAAAGGCTCAGTTTTTCAATATATTGCTTTTGAGGCTTGAAGAAGTAGAGGAAACCCCATTGCAGGGTGTACCTACAGAATATATGTGCTGTAGTGCACCCACAATACATCATAAGAGAAGACTGCCTGTAAATGATTAAATGTGAAAATAAAAGTGTGCCTGTGTATTTGCAGTAGCTTCCTTCTTCCCTGGTCTCCCTGACTCCAGCTTCTTCCTGTTTCCAGCCTGTCCCACATTCTTCTGCCAGAATAAACTTCCTGGTGTAGTGGAGAACCCAACTTGAGCCTACACTATGTCTGGGCATGTTGTTTAAACTGATGGGCAGTTATGACAAGACATTTATCTGTAGGTGGGCTCGGGGAGCCTTTGGGAGAAACTCATCTTGCGGGAAATAAAGAATTAAAAAGTAAAGCTTGATCAAGTAATAAAACCTGAGTTGTCAGAGATGACAGATGATTCTGAGTTCAGCCAGGAGCCTGTGATTAGTCTACTGGATTTAGAATCTTCATCCAGAGGAACACTGTGGAGCGAAAGCTAGAAGGTCTGTTTTACTAAAAATTCTTTATACCCTAAGAGCAAAATAATCACTACTTGGTATCCTGTGAACTGTGGGTAACACAAAAGGCTAAAGGTTACTTGCTTTCATTTCTCTGCGGTCCCTGGTGGGCTTTTGGAACGAAAATGTGTTTCAGGGGCGCCTGGGTGGCTCAGTCCATTGAGCGTTGGACTCTTGATTTCAGCTCAGGTCATGATCTCAGGGTCGTGAGATCGAGTCCCACACGGCTCCGCACTCAGCACAGAGTCTGCTCGGGTTTCTCTTCCTCTGCCCCCCCCCCCCCCAGCGCTCTCTCCCTCTCCCTCTAAAATGAATAAATAAATCTTTTTAAAAAACGTGTTTCAATGTATGGGTGGTAACACCTGTAGAGCTGGCAAGCCCTGTAGGATAGCTTTCCTCTAATGAAGTGCTGTCAGGGGCACCTGGGTGGCTTAGCTGGCGAAGCGTCTGTCTGACCCTTGGTTTCAGCTCCGGTCATGGTCTCAGGGTTGTGAGACCAAACTCTGCGTTGAGCTCTGTGCTGGGCATGGAGCCTCCTTAAGATTCTCTCCCTCTCCCTCTGCCCATCCTACCTACTCCCCCCGCCCCAAAATAAAATAAAAATAAAGAAGTGCTGTCAGAGATAAGAAAGAGACTTTGGTGCCCTGGACTGGCACTTGGTAAGGCACAGGGAGACTCAGGGAAGCAGCCCTGGTCCCTCCTGGAAGGCCAGTGCTACACAAGGGACACCCCATGGTGACTGGCCATGTTTATTTATGACACGTGTGAGATGCTCCCTGAGACTCTCTGAAATATTTGAGGAAGCTTTATTTTTTTTTAAAAGATTTTACTTATTTATTTGAGAGAGAGAGAGACTGAGAGAACGAGTGGGGGAGGGTCAGAGGGAGAAGCAGGCTCCCTGCAGAGCAGGGAGCCCAACGTGGGGCTCAATCCCGGGACCCTGGGATCATGACCTGAGCCAAAGGCAGACACTTAACCAACTGAGCCACACAGGCTCCCTTGAGGAAGCTTTAGATGGAGCTGAAGCATTGAATGAGTGTGTGTAGGAAAAGAGATATAGGAATTTGCCCTTGAGAAATTACAAAATATTTAAGTCCTATGGAAAATTCAGAAAACACTGACATCCAAGTCCCTAGAGCCCACATAAAAGAGTTGTGACTATCTTGCCATATTTGCTTGAAATGCCAATTTTATGCTTTTTCTATTAAAAAAATGAAACATTATAGATATATCCATGTTCCCTTCTACTTTCTCACACGTACTTACCATCAGGGAGCTGAGACGTGGGAATCCATAAAAAAATTCTTCATGTTTCCTTTTCACTTTTGAATGTTAATACTAGTAGACTGTACACAACTTTTTAAACTTTTTACACTTATTTTAAAGAATACTTGATCTACTTCTTCTGTTTAAAATATTGTATAGTCTGCCATCATTTGAATGAGCTGTGATTGATTTACGCACTTGAGGCACTGACATGTGTGCTGTTGTTGATTTGGGCAAAGTTTTATACACATGCTTGTGGTATACTTCTCATGCCCTCAATATTCCAGAAACTCCTACAATTATTTATGGGATAAAGCCCAAACCCATCCACGTGGCATTTGGGTTCGGCCATTAAGGACACGCTCAGACTTACCCATTGCTCCTCTCCTCCTAGGGACCATGGCCGTGTCACTCCAATGGCCATCCCATGAACTTTTCTCCTGCCCTCTCCCTAAAATCCTTCTTTCTGCCTAAGTACTTACTCTACTCTCCACCCCAGGCCAACGCCACTCTCCTTTTGCAGAATCACGATTCCAGTATTTGAAGTCCAGACTGTTTCATCCTTTTTCCCCCCAATTCCCAGCTGCATTTCACCTCCCCCCGCCCACCAATTCTGCATCTTCCTGTTTCATCTCTATTACGGAATTGGTTACACCTCTCCTTCAGTTAGGACACGTGTGTGCCTTCCCCGACTTTCACCTCTGGATCATCCTTAGCTCCTACCGTAAAGTAAAAGTTAAATGAATAAATAGGTGAACAAAGTAAAAAATAAATAAAGGCTCAATTAAATGGAAAGCAGAAGGTATTGCTAAGCCGAGAGTAGTCTTAGTGTTCCTTGAAACCCAGAAGCCGGCCATGACTGCATACCTCCTGGCATCAGCTGTCCTCTCTAAAATGCAATTGTGAGAAAATGCAATTGTGAGAAATGACCAGCGAGCGGGCGGATGAAACCTGGCCCTGCCCAAACCACCAGGGGACATACACTGTTGACAGTAGGGACCAGGAGTAAGAGAAAACTCCCTTCTCTGTTCCTCAGCTCGGGCCGTGCGTGTGCGCATGTGTGCGTGCGTGTGAGCGAGCACGCATGCGCATTCCTCCATCAGCGGGATTGATTCACAGGTTGTTCCAGGCAGAGCCGCGTGAGGCCGAGTCAAGCCTCCTTGGGGGGAGGGAAGTCCCGGATGGAGCCACGTGCAGACGCAGGCACTCCTCCCCGGCTCTGCTCCAGGTCACGGGGATCCCTGGTAAGAGCCAGAGCCTGCTGCACCGTTAGAGAGAAAATCACTCGGCTCCCCCAGTCTTTTGCGTCCAATTTATGTCCAATTTGCAGACTTTCAACATTGCAACCTCACAGTTCATAAAATCAAACTCAGCCTGGGTAAGTCTCCAGGTAATGGATTTAGGATCACGGGAGGTGTTACCTGCAGTCCATGATGGGTAACTTTCTTGTTAACTAAAGTCCCTTTAGCTAAATGAGTTCCAGGTTTAAGTCTCCCTTTCTTTTTTTTGGCAGGGATTTGGGCGGTGGGGGGAGGGTAGGCGTAGAACTTTATTAGGCTGCGCGTGGAGAGCTTTTCATTGCAAAAGGCAACAGAAAAAAAAAAAAAAATTGGGATAAGCCAGTCTTTGTATAAACGGAAGGTGGTGAAAGGAAGGCTGTGTATGGGGGCTAAGGGATCAACCCTCCGGCTCCACTCGGCTACGTAGGGACGCGGGGAGACGGCCTGGTGCTCCAGGCGGAGCCGGGCCGTTTCCGCAGGTAACTGTGGCTCTGCGGGGAAGGCCCAGGGAGGCCGAAACCGCAGCGGAGGGGCCTGGGGGAGGGGCCTGCGGGAGGGGCCGGGGGGGCGGGGCCTGCGGGAGGGGCCGGGGGGCGGGGCCTGCGGGAGGGGCCGGGGGGCGGGGCAGACACTCCGCGTCTCTCATCCCCCCCCCCCTCCCCGGCGCCCTCGCGCTTGGGGCGAACGCACCTCCATCCGCTTGCCCTGGGGGGCGGGGGGGCTCTCATCAGTAGTCCGTCGTCGAGAGCAGGTCAATTCAATATTCTAGGTGTGTGTCTAAGCATGTGTGTGAATATGCATACCGCACGGGAGCCTGTGTGTGTGCTCACACCAACAATTGCGGATCTATTCCAGAAACCCACAGGGAACGATCCCTCCTAAGATCAGTGGCCCTTTAAACGTCAGGCTCAGAAGTCAGGTTAATTGCATGTCTTATGTTTTTCAAACAAGTCATGTTTGAGTCACTCCACTTAAAAAGCTAATAAAATGCTATTTAATTTGGGCCTTCTGTTACTCCTTAACCCAAGACTAGCTACTTCTATATTTTATTTCTTTGAAAAGTCGTTTCCCTTATAAAAATCGCATGGCTGTGTGTGTTTCATTGCTCACCTGGATGCACACGTCTCTTAAACCCTTCACCTTGCCTTCCTGCTCCCTGGACCTCCTCGTTCTCCCCTCTGTCTTCGTGCTTTTTGCCAAAACTATCGTTCTGTCTTTTCCGATCTCTCAGAGTATCATGATCTTTTCCAAAAAGAGCTCTGACTGCTGTATCTGAGAGAGAAAGAATGAGTATTTGACTTAATTTAGTGGTCAGATAATCTACTTATACTAAAACAAGGGCAGTTCCTATTCTTAGAACTTTCAGTTGAAGAGGTAAGTCCTTTTATTACTTTTTTGTTGTACCTACTGGAAATTGTCCTATTGTTTCACACATTGTAGACATCTGGGCCAGTGTTGACATTTTATATATTATTGCAAGATTAATAAATAATAGACTGGCTATTATGGTATTGTTTTCCTTTACCAGCAGACTCTTTGGTATATATTTATAGACATCATTTATGTCTATAGGAGGTATGTAGTGCTGTGTTTCCATTTTCTCCATTTACATATCTGTAAGATGGAATTTGGGGTTTTGTTTTTGTCTTAATCGGGTTAGTGGATTGTCATAAATATTGGAATAATACAGACACACGTCCTAATCCTATCACTAAATAGGTGCTTACAATGTAGTGGGCATTTTTTTTTTTTAAGTGGGGAGAGGTTACCATGATATCATTCTTGCCCTGTGTCTCTCAACAAAGTTTAATGAGAGAAAAACAACTATTTTTTTTTTCTTTCTTTCAAAAACCCTACATAAACTCATTTAACCTTCTCGATGTTGTAGAAACACTTTATAAGAACGGTATGAGAAAGAGCTTCAAGGAAATATGCTAGAATGCGGAGCAAATGAGTAACACAGATTCTGGTGTCTGAATCTAATGAATGGACACAAATTAATCACCTGGGGAAACCATTCACTAGAACAACCATGGAGTGACTTTGATGACTTGTTGGAATCTTCTCTTGCTCATGTTATTTCTTTCATCTGGTTTGCCTCTGAGGGTCACTCTGCTCCTTCTTTACACATGGGTACTGTTCTTTGCTCTCCCTGGCTCATAGGAGGGAAAGTGGAGACTGAGACTCAGTCTGTTGGCTCAGTGCCTTGGGTCTTGTGAATAACCAAGTTTCATTGGGAAGGAGCTACCACCGTGCAGGGCCTTGATTTTGATATTGCAGTCTATCAATTTGAAGGGAAAAGAAGGTTAAGGACTTACTGGAAAATTTAAATTACCTCTTAGTCATGTGCCCGTTGGAAATTAAACTGCTCTCTCAGAACTTGGACTCCAGACTTGTCCTTTGGTTTGTGTGAGGCATCTGGAGGGGAGCTGTGAGCCAAATGTGGTGTCCTGGGTGGGAAAGGTGGTTAACCTGATCCCAAACACCTTTCCCTGCCATATGCCCCTGAGTGTCTTAGAGTTTGCCTTTCCAAGCCAAGCACCAGAAAATGTCTACAGGATGAGGTTGGGACAATTACATGGTGGTGGTGGTATCTTATTTTTTAAGAAAAGATGGGGGAACCCTTAGGTGTTCAGGGTTTGGCAAACAGAAATAGCAAAAGATTTTGGATTTAGAAATGGGGGGAGAAACTCTCTCCCTAGGACATTTGTCTTTTATTTCTGTTAGCAACTCATAAAATATGAGTTAAAAATTGTATTGCTTTTAATTCATAAAAGTTCTATTTGTGCAGAAAATTGTTACTAAAACAAATATTAGATAGAAGCAAGAAATCAATAGCGGAATTAATATGATTGTCTTAAAAAAAGCAAGCAAACTGACAAAAATAATTATAAGTAACAAGTGTAAATTGTTGGTGGCTTGCTATAAAAACAATATAGAGTGATTAATTGCTTTCTTAAACATCAAGATTAGCCTTGAACTAAATTTGGAATTAATCCTGTACTAGCTGGGAGAAAATACTCAACTTTTCTATGTCTATTTCTTTATCTGTAAAAAAGAACTAATAGTTCTCATCTCAAACAACTGTTATAAGAATAACTGAGATAGCATATATAAAGCATTCAGCATAGTTGAATAAACGTAACATTTTAGTTGTAATTAGTTGGAAAATGACATTAATATTATCTCATCTAAAATTGTCATTAAAATATACAAAAAAGTTCTTAGAAAAAATTACAGAAAAAATGTAGGACCTATAAGAGTGAAAATATTAGATTTTACTATGAAATATAAGGTTTCCTTTCAGTAATGAAATAATATGCTATCTTTATAGATTAGGAGATTCAATATTATAGTGATGTCAGAATATATATAATCCATTGGGAATGTTTAGGGTGTACTATGTGTCAGCAACTGTATAATTATTAATATGTGTGTGTATACCCCAATTATTATTCATATCAACTCAGTGAAGAAGGAATTATTTTGTTCAACTCATAAAAGAGGATACTGGGGCATAAAGAAGAAAAAATACACGAGTCCATACGGCTGGTAGTTGAAGGAATGTGAAGTTGGATAGAAGTAAATTTTATTTCTAATTTGAAAAATGAATAGGACTTTGCAGTTGCTTAAATGGTTCAAAATTAATCTGGAAAAGATAAGTCCACTAGAGCAACCAAGGGTAATTTTCAAACAAAGAATAGCATATGTACAATTATCTTAACAGGAATTAAAATATCTTATAAAGCCACGAAAGGACAGATTCATGGTATAGAATCGAGTCAAGAAAAAGAATCAAGAATAAAGGATATTTATCTCAGCTTGAGTCTGCTTTAAAATCAGTCTAAGAGAAACATTTGCATCCAGATAGCGTAGGGATAGGCGCTGGGAACTTGGAAGACTGGAACAAGGAAAGAGGCTAAGCCAATGTAAGGGATGCATTATTTGGCTAGTAAGTGGGCAACTGGGACTTGGGCACACTGGGTCATTCTGAGGAGCTCTGTACAATACATTTTCGTCACTGAAGATGACAGAAGAGCAGTGTATCCATCCGGTCTCCTGTCCCACACACTGGTCAGAGGTTGTCCTTGGTCAAGAGTACTATTCGCTTGTACTTCCGGATTGGTGTATGTGTCATAGTGGTGGAGTGGTTTCACCAAGCATCCTCTGCCACTGCGGCGGAGGAAGTCCCTTGCGCTGGAAAGGAGAGATTTCCGTTTTCAGAGGAGGCAAGTTGCCCTCAGATCTGAGTCCACTCCAGCAGTGGCCGGAGTATGAAATGGTCTGAAAAGATGGGTGAAGTCAGAGAGGGATTAGATGCAGGCAAACAGTTTCTAGTAAAAGTGGCATTTCATAAGCACTGCGGAAATAGCATTTTATTTGATTATAGAGTTAGGGAAAACTGGTTAAAATATGAATAAAACTTACATAAAGTTAAGTTCCAGGTGAAATAATGATTTAAATGGTAGAAAACAAAAATACTAAAGGATTAGAAGAAAATACAGGTGCGTAGTTTTTTTTGTTTAAACGTTTGATTGGTTGGTTGCTTGTTTTTGTTTTTTAACAATCTTAGGGATGGAAAAGACTGTTATCATAATATTTAAGACTAAAAACCACATAGGAAAATACTACAACTAATTTTTAAAAGTTTTTTAAAAGTTAAACCAAAATAGTTTTTGCTCTTCAAAAGTTGCTTTCTTTCTCCAACTAAACAGTTTTATTAAATTAAATAAATATATCTGAAGTTTGACTAGTTAGTTGCCAAGTACTCATTATCCACTCTCTGCCCTAATATACTGTATTTACAGTACAGCACTTAGTGACTTAAGACCCTATGATCAAAGAGAGATCTAGGCCACCCTTAAATGTATATCTAAAATCTAGATGAATTTTTTTAAAGATCAAAGTCAGATTTATACTCAGAATCTATTAGGGGTGTGGATCTATAAATGGAATATCAGAGCAATTTAAGAGTAAAGTATTCCCCTCTTAATTTCACTGCTATTTGAATTTTTTTTAAAGATCTTATTTATTTGAGAGAGAGCGAGTGAGAGAAGGAGAGAGAGAGAACATGAGCAGGAGGAGGGGCAAAAGGAGAAGCAGGCTCCCCACTGAGCAGAGAGCCCAAGGAGGGGCTGGATCCCAAGACCCCAGGATCATGACCTGAGCCGAAGGCAGACATTTAACCAACTGAGCCACCCAGGCACCCCCAGTTTTTTTTTTTTAATATAGTCATTTGAGACACATCTTTCTTTGTTACAGTTGGAGAAACTATGATTTAGTGGTGATGCCCACATTTGCAAAAATAAATAAAATAATGCAGAGAATTTAGGTATTTCATCAAATACTTATTGTAACCACCACCCTCTTGCATCCGTGCCTAATCATGTATCATCAGAGAAGAAGACTTTTGGTCTAAATTATAAACATATTTGATTATGTCTATACTTAGTTTTTATATTTTGATACAATTTATATATTCAGAAGGTGGCTTGCTTAATGCAGGGTAGCATAGGTGAGTTATTAGGCACTTCCATGAATGAACCATTTTCAGTATCTCTCATACTCTCAACCGAACAATGAATCTGAATTTTTTTTCTAATTCAGATTCAAATAATTTTTTCAACTTGTCTCTATTACAGTCTCATTTTTACAATTAATGGAAAATGGAAAAAATCCTCTCCGAGATGCTTTAAGTTGCAGAATAAGATCTAAGCAAGCAAAACAACTTTAAAAACTGTGTCATTTGTCAGAAGAATGCTAGATAGAAGAGAAATGGTCCTCTCCATGGAAGCCAAGACTGAGGAATACCTCCAAATAATATATACATGGTAGCCTGTTCCTTTCCTTAGTGTCTTTTTTCATTCATCTAGTTTTTGTGACCATGTTTTTCTGAAATGAATTTCATACTGAATGGGACCAAATGTTTCCATTTGTGTTTTGTCACTGACTTGCTTTTGATCTACTTTGAGGACTAGCAAACACATTTGATGAATTCCAAAACAACTGGGAAATTAGGTGAGGAAAAACACTGGCCACAAATTGATTATCGAGTGCAGCATAAACCCAGAGAAACTCACTTTTTGCATTTTCCAGGTTTTGGACATTAGGGAAACACAGTATTGGACAGAATTTGTGATGCTTTTCTCCATGGACCATGAAGGGGAATATCTTTGGGAAATTATCAACAGCTAGAATTTGTGCTGGCTTATGCTACTTTTTCCTTTCAGCTTGTCATGTTCTTTATAATTTTTTTTTAGCTTAATAATATGCAAAGCCTTGAATGTGCAATGCTCTCATACTTTCCACTGAGCTTCAAAGAAAGAAAGCAGAATGAAGCTTGTTGTAAACTTTTATTTCCATCTTCTGCTTTATGTAACCTTATTTTAGTAGCTCCAGTAAAATGTAACCACATTAACCAACACTTAATTTGGACTCCATGACGAAAGAAAGCCAAAAATAGCTCAGAAACAAACAAATTTGGAAAGTGTATGTCTGCCCCTACATCAGATGCTATCAAGTCACAATTTTTTTTTTTTTTTTAAGCAGGAAAAAGAGCAAAGAAAAGATGATAGAAACTCATTGATAGAAGTATTTGGGCAACTGATTATTCTTTTTTCCTCTCTGCTGTGATAGTCATTATGTAAAATTATGAAATAAAAGGAAATGTGATTCTTTGTCTAATTCCAATTAGCTACATAATTACTAGTCAATTCTTTTTTCATGTGAAGTTAATTATATGTTCAACTTATTAAAAGTCATGGGTTTTTACATAAATTAATGGAATTATAATAGTATACTCTGTATATTGTCTGAACGTATTACGAGAGTTTGATAATAAAGGTGACGGTGGGTTAAATTCGATGTTCTTTAAACTATAATCAACACCTGTGTTTTCTTTGTACCCAACTATCAATCCACGACTGAATTGATTGTGAGCCACTGCAAAATACCTTATATTTGTTTAATGTTTTACAGCATATCAAATAACCTTATATCAGTTGTTTTATCTGATCCTAACAGTTGTCCATGGCATGTGATGTTTCAAAGCGTGTTAGCCAGAGAGCAGTGGCTTGATTGTAGATCTGTGACTCCAGATCCAGAGCATTTCTAGAATATCCAAATATTGTAGATGTTTACACTATATAAAATATGCATTGTTGTCTATTACCTATTTAAATGTGTATAGTTGATAACTATATTTACTTAAACTAACATCCTGGAATTTTAGCAAATTAATGAAGAACTAACATGCATCCAGGACCTAGTTACACTAGGATGCGCATTTCTGCTCTAATAATGTATTGTTATGCATAGTTTTTAGTAGGACAGATTTACTAAAAACTCAGTGGCTTCGAATAATACCCATTTTATTTATTTGACATGATTCTGCCATCTGGTCAGTGCTTTGCGAGCAGAGCTCATGTGCTTCAGTAGCGTAGGTGCAGGTGGGGGTTGGGGGTGGTTCAGGGCCATACTCCCAAGCAGGCTAACTCCCATGGCTGGAAGGTTGATGATGATTGTTTGCTGGAAGGCAGATGTATGGGTTGGCCACTAGCCTTGCTTCACACTTCTGCCTGGATTTCATGAGTCTCTCCCCCCAAGCCTCTCCGTGTGGTTAGCTTGGGTTTCCTTATAGGACTGGGTTCTCAGGGTAGTTAACTTCCAAAAGCTTCCTAAGGCTTAGGCTCAGAACTGGCCCAGTGTTACTTCTGCCACCTCCTCCTGGTTAATATGATTCCCTGGGCCAGCCCAGATTCAAGGGGAGAGGCTAACACGAGGGTGAGCATGTCAGGAAGTGTGTTTCACTGGAAGCCATCGATGTATCGTATAGAAACCTGTACATAAACGATCATAGCTTTATTCATAGCAGCCTTACTCTGGAAACTACCCCCAGATGTCCTTCAGGGGATGAGTGGCTAAACAAACTGTGGTAAACCCATACTACTGAATCCTACTGAGCAATAAAAAGGAGTAAGTGCAAGAACTTTTATTAACCTTAACGAAATAATTCTGAGCAAAAAAACAAAACCAAACACTGATCTTAGGATACATGCCACATGATTCCATGTATACAACGTTTGTGAAATAACATGTTATGGAGATGAAGACTGGATTAGTTGTTATGTGGGGTTAGGGATGGGGAGGGTAGGTGTGGCTATAAGTGGGTCATCACACAGAGCTTTGCAGTGATGCTATAACTGAGTTACCTCCATTGTGGTGGTAGCTAGAGAGATGACACGTGATAAACTTACACAGAGTTACACATACATACACGTGAGTGGGTAAGTCTGAAATATGTTCCGTGGATTGTAGCAATGTCAGTTTCTCAGTTGTGATACTGAATTCTGTAACACAAGAGATAGACGTTGGTGGAGCTGGGTGGAAGGCACAGAAGAACTTCCCGTACATTTCTCTGTGGCTTCCTGTAAAGCTTTAATTATTTTAAAATTAAAAGCAAAGAGGAAGAAGAAGATGACCCTTGGGTTTGGAAAGCGGTCAGGGGGCATTTATGCAGTCAAAGGTCTTTGGCTCAACCCTTGGCCCATGTTTTATAAGGTGCCTAGGATTTTGTTCTTATTCAGGTATGGTGAGGCCAACAGATCAGGAGACCATTATCACTGAAAAGATAGTTTGTTACTCACACTTCCCCAGAGGAGGGAACAGGCACTATGCTACATAGACTGTCGGGGAGCAAGAATTTTCTGTCCCTTCAAGGTCCTTCTAGCCAGACCGAGAATGCCAACTAACCTGAGACAGATTAACAGAAGAAAATCAAATTCAATAGCATACAGAGAATCCACACAGACATGGGGATTCCAAAGACAGTCTGACAGGATGAGGGACGTATGTCATCCTGAACTAAGGAGGAGGGGGTAGGGGTCTGGGACTTCCAAAGGAAGGAATGCAATTTACAGGTAGATGAAAAAGAGTAATGTTTGGTACACAAGTGTCTGCTGGGCCACTTGGAAACAATTGGACAAAGAGAGAACTCTGATCAAACAGGCCTTTCTAGCTTCCTCCCTATCTGCCCTATCTAGCTCACATCCTAATGTAGTTGTCTATGGTGATAACCTCTGTTCCTGGAGCCCGTCTTCTATGTAAATTCTTTTAGGCAGTTGAGGGGCAAGTTAAGTGCTTTTCCTGTCTGCTGGGTTTTGATTGCTTTTTAATGACAAAGTGGCCCATTTGGGGGCAATCTGCCCCCTAGGCTCCTACAGGTCCACAGGGACAAGCACCAAGGTCAGTCGGGAGGCAGATCGGGTGTAGGGAAAGCAGGAACCAGAGCCTTGATTGTGGTTTTAGCCGGAAGGAAGGGGTGAGGCAGGGTAAGCAGCTGAACAGGTTTAGGATTGGATAGTTTGAAAACTTTTGGCAAGAGGTGGTCCCAAATTGTTCCAAACCTGGCCCTGGGGTGATTGAAAGCAGAAAGAACAATAGCTTGGTAAGTGAGAATTTGATAAAGAAGGTGATTGAACTCTGAACTGGTTGGTTTGCATATCAAAGGTGTGCTCACAGGCAAATTGATGGCTAGCTCTAGGAATTAGCTAACCCAGCAGGTTGTCTCTTTCCTCCTGGGGTTCTGAGTTTCCAAGACGGGAAAGCATCATAAAACAGAGAAAATAAAAAACATGATTAGTAGAGTATACTACTTCTTAGCAGTTGTAATAGCAGAGTGTTATTTGACCGTTTGAGCCTCAGTTTCTCCCTCTTTATAATTTGGATAATAATAATGCCAAGCTCCTAAAGTTACCATGAGAACAGACAATAGTCCACAAAGCACTTGACAACAGTGCCTGGCATCTATGAGCACTCCATGAAATATGCTAATAATATGCAGGCTTGGACTCTTGACAAAGCACTATCTGGTACAATGGTGGGTGGATTTGGAGGTTTCAATAAATCTTCACTCAAATAATAAATTATGTAATGACCAATATCATATATAGAATTCCGTTCTCCTGAAGCAAAATTCTTCTATCCTGTTTCCATTTTACTGTTACTTATACTAAATTCCAAGAGAAACTCCAGAGGGGAATAAATTTTGGTAGCAAAGAAAATCTTAGCACAATTGTGGGCTATAACATGTATGTAAGACAATTATTCCACAGTTGGAAACTGATCTGGAAATTACCTGCATGAAGCACAATAAAAATGGGTATTCTGACTTTGAACACCAACGCCCTTTGGTTTCTTCTGTGGCAAGCACTAGCTCTGATCCATTCTGTATTTCTAAGAAATGGTTGACTTTCAAGGGCAATATACTCAGGTCGCACACAAAAACCCAGTTATATTCAAAGGTTTAGCTCATTTTCTTTGCATGAAAATAAATCATGTTTTGTCGGCTAGAGAAGGTTAAAAGTCAATTGGTAAATGGATGGCTTCACCACTGATCTGTGGAACTTCACGGGGGCATCCAGCTAACTATGGCACCCCTCACCACTTCATAAATTAAAAACAATCCATAAATAACTTACCCCAAATTAGATGGGAGAATGACATTTCAGGAGGCGTGGGGATGGGAAAGACTGGGCATTTCCCTAAAAAAAATGAAAGTGGCCCCTTGAAAGATCTCAGAAGCATTGCTTAATTTCAGTCAATGTGACAAGCTGAGCACAGGCCTGATAAAACCCCAAAACTATATAAATTGTCTAAGAAAATTAAGATACAAGTGATCCACTTACATAAGAGTCTGAAGTCAGGTATCTTTACAACTGCACTATATTTTCTGCAATATGATATGCAATTAATTCTTCCTTAAATAAACAAACTGATTAAAATTTCATTATGCTGACATCTCACAATAAACCTGGATCCAGGGAACCCCTTTCTTTTTGCTTATGTAAGCCTTTATAATTAATTCTGGATTTATGTCATTTGCTGGTCAATGTTCCAGTCACCTTACTAACTAAGCAATTCCAAAGCTGTCGGAGCTCACAGGAGCCACTGAACCAGTGGGTGATAGCCCCCAGTTTTAATCTGATCCTTATTTGGTGAAGTTTTATTTTCCCGTGCTGTGGCATTTTCTTTTAGCCAAGCAATTAAACTGTAATGTCTTCACTTTTTGCCCCATGGTAATTCAAAGATTGAATTGTAGCCGGACAGATGTGGCAGCATAATTTGTCTAATTCGCAGCCTACTAACACTTTTCACCTTTTAATTATCTTTTTTCCATTTCAGCCCCCAGAACTATTTGGTCCTAATTGATAAATTTAAACTCTTAGTTTATACAAAGATCCTAAGAATTTTCCACATCATCTGGCGATGCTCATTTGTGGTTGTGACTTCTCCTCTCTGAGCAGATGTTGACTGGGCTCCAGGAAGGCATGTCAGTGCCACACATGGAAGGGGCTAGTGGAGCATCTCTGAGAAAGCAGGAGACTCTTGAGGACCTGGTACAGTTTCCCACCAAGCTGGTAGTATGCAAAGGGCAGTCAAAGTCAAAGCCTCACTCTGCACCTGACACTTGGCTGTGAGCTGGTGTTCCCTTTCACATTTGAGCATGTAGAATTTTCACCAGCTCTTAAATTTGTTCATATACATAAATGGTTTAAGAGTGGCCTTTTGAGGGTAGATCTTAAATGGTATCATCTCAGAAAAGAAGGGTAATGATGGGAGTGTTTGCTAACAACAGGGTTATCATAACTTTTTTTTTTTTTTAAGATTTTTATTTATTTGACAGAGAGAGAGAGAACACAAGCAGGGGGAGCCACAGAGGGAGAGGGAGAAGCAGGCTCCCTGATAGGCAGGGAGCCTGATGCGGGACTGGATCCCAGGACCCTGGGATCATGACTTGAGCCAAAGGCAGGTGCTTAACTGACTGAGCCACCCAGGCGTCCCAGGGTTATCATAATCTTGCAACATATACATGTATCAGATCAACGCCTTGTACACCTTCAACTTACACAATGTTACATGTCAGTTGTATTTCTCAGTGAAGCTGGAAAAAAACAAGAGTGGCTTTTCAGTAGAAACAAAACAAAATCAAATAAATCCTAAGCATGTAATTGGTACTTTTATCTCAAACACGTAGGGCGTGATTATGAAGTCTTATGTCATGAAGATTTTTTTTATGATCCATTCTGTATTTCTTCGTCCCTTGTCAGCACAAGTTACATCCTGCTTTGAGGCGCAAAGTCTTCCAGGATTCCTAGGTCTCCGAGATACTCCTTCTCTCTGAACAATTTCATTGCCTCTGACATTGACGTTCCATTTTCTAGTTAGATTTTTTTTTTTTTTTTTGAGTATGACTATTCATTCCACAAGCATATCGCTTAATCCTAAAACAAGTTAGAAGGGCTTCCAGGGTGAGACCCAGACATTTTCTGTTTTTTTTTTTTTTCTTTAGTCTTTCAATGTACATAAATTATATAGTCTAGGAATTCATGATACAGCCAGAGGGAACCATGTTCTATTCATTATTTATTCTTATCTCACTTTGTTCTAAAAAGGTTTCAGGGTGGTGTCCAAGGCAGTGTATTTGAACCTGAATAATAAATTATTTTGTAATAAATGGCCTTGCACTGTACACTTACATGATGGTTTTATATCATTTTCATTCTGTTTAACCTCATGTCAGTTCTGTGCACTAAGAGGCTCTCTGTCGGTGCTCTGCAGGTTACAGAAAACCAGATCATGCTTGAAGCCGTGAGTTTCCTCTCCTGTGTTGCCTCCCCAGGATGCCTCTCCTCACTGAGGAAGAGTATTTTTCTTTTTCCCTGCACCAGTGCATTAATGACTCATCTTTGAGACAGTTTAATAGATACACTGAAACTGATTATTTGGGAAAGCAAACAGATTGAGATTGGTGTCATGGTCACGGAAAGGTAGGCAGGTAACGTGTCTTATCAAACGCTAACCCAAAAAATTCCCAATGAATTCCATTTTGATTTCCATATGGATTGAGGGGAGATGATATTTTTAATGGGGAAAACAAATAGAAAATCAACTCTACACGGATTGTTCAGCTGGTTTAAGTATGAACTGATGCTCCTCTGTTCTCACGGACTATACTTGGGATTATAGAGCAGGTTGATGACCACCAAGAACTTCCGAGCCCCCAGAAAGAGCCATAATGCATAGGTCTACCCAACATGGGGACTTAGAAAGGATTTATTAAGTAGCTTAGCTTTGTTTGCATTGATAAATGAGCCTTTCTAAAAAAAGATTTTCTTTTTTTTTAAACTCGGATTCTAAGTGAGCCAGCTGCAGATGCTGTTGTCATTATGAGAAACCGTCCATCTAGCTTTCTTTCAAAATCTCCCAAGCCCTATCCAGGTGTTGAGATTTAAGGATGTGCCATTTCTTCCATCAGCTGCACAGGATGGACTCACCCACACTGTCAGCACCTCGTGCACAAGAGAAGGCTCTCTTTGTATACTTCCTCAAGGCACCTCAGTGTAGCTGTCTCATTCTGTTTCAAATTAACATCAGTGGTCATTTCCGCTGGCGATGCTGTGTAAAAGGAACTCTATATCCTTCAACTGTTCTCCGTTTGCAGGGCACCATGGGAGGCTGTTAAGATATGCAAATTGTGTTGTCTCAATGTACGCTCCTGGGTAATTTTTTCCCTCTTCCTTTTAGGAAATCTAAAAGAACGTGTTAGAGTTTGGCTCCTAATACTGGAGGAAATAGAACAGTGAGTGTGGGTTCTCCCTATGAATCTTCTCTTGAGGATAGATTTTCTAATAAGGTTGAATGCCACACTTTGGGGCATATGGCATGGACCAGTGAAATTGCCTGGTAAAATCACTAAAGCAATCTTTAAATACACTGAGACACGGTCACTATCATATGAATGTTTGCTGATTACTTTTCTAGATATAAAATTTCGCCAGAGAATGAATTCTGCAGATACGATCTGTAAGTAGTTTTAAGTCACATGGTGAATAATCGAATTTTATCTCTGTGACCTAATAGTTAAGAATATAGGAGGGACGAGACTGCCCAAGTTCAAATGCTCACTTCCATTGACTATGTGATGTGCGTTGCTTAAAATCTCTACATTTTGGCATCCTCATTTTTAAAATCAAGATTATAAATCCTAGCTCATGGTCTATCGCCAGATAATGTTCCTGTCAAGCGGTCATCATTCATTCTAGGAAAGCTAATATTGTTATTGTTATTTAATTGCTTTGGGGAAAATAAGTAGTTGATTGAATATTGCTTATCCCGGGCATTATTTGAGAATTCTTAATGACCCATTTCTGCATCAGGGATCTGATCAATTGCAGCTGAATTCACCCCATCCACCTGTTATATATAATCGATAGATAATTTAATAATAACTTTCTTATAGTAATTAAGCCAGCACAATAATACTGTTTTTGCCATAGTGGAAATAGAAAAACAGAAGTGATACAGACTCTAGCAAATGGCTTAGTGTAAAGGTGTAGTTCTAATTTAAATACCCCATAATAGGTCACTAGTGCAGTGTGTGTCCTGTGTGTCCCCCCGTCCCAGTCATTCCTCCTCTCCCCGTCTGACACAAGACAATAGCTCCTAGCTCTTTCTCCTCACCCTTCTTAATAAAATCCATATTGTCCAAACAATGGCTGCTAGTTCATAGGCACAATTCCTCCTTCTTCTAGAACCATCTTTGACCAACTATTCCAGAAAATTGTCACTGAAAGGCACCACCTGCTGAAGCCCTACAGAAGATTCTGCCCTCCCTGCCCACGTTAGAATGCTCTCAGGCCTGACGTTTTGCAAGAAAGGCTTATTCACGGTGCCCTTGTTGATTTTCTCCCACAGTAGTCTGTATTTTCCTTTTTCCCAAGTTTAAGAAATGCTTCTCACAAATGGCAGAATATCTTATTTTTTATCACCCGTCATCATTTTGAAAATAATCATTTGAGAGAACAATAACAAATTATGATTACTGGTAAGAAAGCAAACTCTTTCAAAAGTCCGTAAATCAGGGCTATTGTCCAGGATATGCTACCCCAGGATATGGCATCTTGGCCTATTGAGTATTTCAAGTTGAACGTGTTGGAAAAAATGGCAGAAGCAGGCAGGATGCTCTGATCTCCTTGCCCGCTTGCTTTTCTGTCCTGAAGCAGGTCCTAAAACGCTCATGAGCAAAGAGCCACCCTCCCTCCGCAGGAAAGGAGCATCCTTGTCTCTGAGAAAAGGGGATCTCAAGAAGAATCCTCACAAATGGGCCTCACTGAGTTTTCCCCAGTTTTACTACCATTACCTCATAGTCCTTAACCTATCCTGTTTTTCCAGAACTGTCCACTCATCACACCTGGCATTTAAAATGCACAGGTCTTACTGTTTTTTGGGGTCTTCATTTCCTTATAGAGGCTCCGGGTCACATAAAACTTACATGAAATAGATGTGTATGCTTTTCTACTATTAACCTGTCTTTGTCAGTTTAATTTTCATACCCAGTCAGGAATCAACCCTAAGAGGGTTAAGGAAAACGTTTCCTCCTCCACATCAGCTTGGATTTAGACTCTGGGACATGACACATTTAGAATTAATTCTAGAAGCCCCTTACAACAAAATGTTCCAGTTGGTTAAATGCTTCCATTAAAAGTCAAGTAACTCCTGGCACTCTTCTCAAATATTATAAAAAAGTCCGATGTGGAAACAAAATAGGTAAAGTCATAGCTGCCCTAGGAGAGACTCAGAGATACTGCAAGTTAAAGGAGCTCTAGACCAGGGATCATCAAACTAAGGTCCGCATGCTAGATTCAGCTGGCCTCCTGTTTGTTTTTGCCTAGGAGTTAAGAGTGGTTTTTATATTTTTAAATGGTTGAGGAAAAGCATAAAAAGAAGAATCATATTTTGTGACATGTACCTATTATGTGAAATTGAAAATTCTGTAACCGTAAATAAAATTGTGTTGGAAACACAGCCACATCCAATTGTTTGCCCTTAGTCATTCTGCTTCTGACTTGCAAGAGCAGAACTGAGTAGTTGGGGAAAAGACCACTGGCTCCCAACCCCAAACATCTTGACTATCTGGCCTTTTATGAAAAAAGTCAGCTGACTCCTGTTACAGACCATCGGAATTATAGATGGCCATTAGAGTCCAATTTTCAAAGCTCATTTTCATGTGTTGGTTTAGATGACATAAGAAATTGCTTATATTACAGAGTTAAGGAAATAAAAGCACGATGGGAATTATATACAGTGTAATGTTGATTATGTAAAATCAAAATGAGTAAATGACTTAAAAAATAAATATGCTTATATATTAACAGTATTTGACCTCAGATTGAAATTACACACATTCTGTCCCCTGCTTTTCTCTGCTCTTTTGGGATATCTACAAACTAGAAAATCAGAAGAAAGTAATCAGAAGAAAATCAGAAGTACAGTTTTAAATAGAGCTTATTTGTATGACAGTCTGTGAAGGTGTTTCTACACTTCGGTTCTCGTACATCAAACAAGGGACATATTTTATAATTTATAACTATATTCTGCTAGTTAAGGCTCCAAAGACCACATCTAGTTAACTTTATCTCGAAAAATCCATATAACACATATTTTTTTCCAAAATAACTCTTAAATTATTAAATACGTTTAATGGAAATCAGAATCTAATTCTATGAGTAAGCTAAATGTTATGTTTCCATTATTTTGTTAAACTAAGAGAAATATTGCTAATGAATTAGCTACAAATTGTAAATTTTGAATGGGGAATGTAGTTGTTGGGGTTCAAGAATACATTTTAAGTTTCAAATGATTTATTTGACTGTTTAGTTATACATGGAGAAAATCCATTTATATAAATATTAATTTTGTGGCAAACATTTTCCATTTCCCTTTTTTTTTTAATGAAAGAGGATTTAAAAAAAACAAAACAAAACAAAACCCTAAACTCAAGCTCTTTGCTATAACTCAAGTACACTGAGAAGGATACAGTTCCAGCAGATGTTTACCTATTTGGAAATGAAATACGGAGATGTACATGAAGATTGATAAAGATGTGCGTATATGTGCATATATTCAAGGCCAGGTAACTCTACAGATTTATGTATGATTAATTTCAGTTAAAAGAATTGTACCTTATAGATTTGTTTTTCTGGTCATGATTTGCATTGTCAGTAATTTTGTAAATGGCTATCCAGAGAGGACATTTGTTATTGGCTAGGCTGATGTATTGGGCCATTTTGATCATTCTTCATTTACAAAGCATTTGTTTGCTTCCATTTGCTTGTGGCAGATTGAAGCAAACAGAAACAGGCTTTCAAATCATTATAAAGCCAAGTATTTTTTGCAGCGAAATACGTGATGAACAGAACTTTAGAGAGCCAAGTAAGAAATAGATGCATCTAACAAAAGCTGGTCCTTCTTCCAAAATACAATCATCACTTCTTAATTATTGTTGTGGTTTTTTTTTTAACATCTTCTTTACAATTTCTCTATTCCTTTTTGTGAAATGAAAGAACACAGTGGTTTTTTGGGGGGAAGAAAAATATGTCAAAAATGAAACAAATTGTTGCCTGAATGTTCACTTCAAGTAACTCAAGTACATAAACCTTATGAATGAAAGAGTATTAAGTTACACTAGGCCATGCACTTATGTTTTAAGGGAGATCATTAGCTTGTAAAAATAACTCATTAAAATGTTGATTTTGTTTTTCCTTCATCTTATTAGAACAGGCATGAAAATGCGTGATATGTACGATCATACTGTCTTCTGCACACAGGGTACTTTTTTTCTCCGAACTTGAACAAAAACCTCAGAATTCTCAGCTGAAGTCAGCACATGAGATGGACCCATCCATGCTTTGGAGGTGAGCTCTTCAAGGTCAAGACCTCCTTGCGTTCATCCATCTACCGCTAGATAGCGTTGTATTCATAAGAGCCGACACGTAGGCAGTGCTATCCATGTCCCAGACACTTTCCTAAGGGCCCTCATCAGTTGCCTCATGGACCCCTCTTGACAGCCAAATGCCCCTAGGGGCCATAATCCCCATTTCACAGATGAAAACACAGGCCCCACAAGGTTTGGTAAATGTGCCCAAGGCACACAGCTGTGAAGTGAGAGAACCGGAATTCAAGCCCAAATTCCATCCCGGCTCCAGCACCTGGGTGGGCTATGCCTGCACAGTGCAGCTTCTTTAGAATGCAGTAGTTGCTTCTTAAGTGTCGAAAAGGGCTATAAATGTGTGCTTCTGGTTGTGGAGGGAAGCACATATACTCAGTAGATTTGCTCATCAAAGCACCTGTTTCTGGGGCGCCTGGGTGGTACAGTCGGTTGAGTGACCAACTCTTGATGATCTCAGGGTTACGAGATTGAGCCCCTCAACCAGGGATTCACGCTGAGCATGGAGCCTGCTAGAGCTTTTCTCTCTCCCTCTCACTCTGCTCCTCTCCCCATTCCCCCCTCCCACCTCAGTCTCTCTCTGGCACTCTCCCTCTCTCTATCAAAAAAAAAAAAAAGGCACCTGTTCCTAAAAGTCCCCACTCTTGTCCACCTCAACCCAACCTTCATCAAATGCCTTTCTCCCCATCACTGTTCTCTGGAAGCAACACCATAAAATTATGCACTAATTACTGTGAATCCTAATTTTGTTAATTTCCTATGGTTATCTAACCTTTTAAAATATTTTCCGTTTAAAGAATAAATTAAATGTTATCCCAGAGGAATCCGTTACTAATAACAGGAAAGACTTTGGGGGGCCGGAGTCCCCTCTGTAGCACTGCTTCTAAAATCCAGCCACCAAAAGGCCATTCATACTTAATGTGACCCATTGCTCATGGAAAGCATCGGAGACAAGGTACCAGGACCTCTAATAAGTTGAGGAGCTCACAAAAGTGTTTTAAATTATTTTAAAATTAAAAAAAACACTGTACTTCAAGGTCAAATAAAAGCTTTAATATATAGTACTAACATTTATTTTCATACCAATGCAGTTGTATTTTTTATTTTTTTTGAAGATTTTATTTACCTATTTGAGAGAGAGCGAGACAGAGATAGGGAGAGAGAGAGCATAGTGAAGAGGAGAGCATAGTGAAGAGGAGAGGGAGAAGCAGGCTCTCTGCTGAGCAGGGAGCCCCATGCGGGACTTGATCCCAGGACCCTGGGACCATGACCTGAGCTGAAGGCAGACGCTTAACTGACTGAGCCACCCAGGCACCCACCAGTGCAGTTTTTAAAATATGATTTCTACTTCCTTCTCTTTCCATCTCTCCCCCTCCCTCCCCAGGCATTCCCTTCCTTCCTTTCTCTGCTTCTATATTTAATGGAAGAAGGGAGCTATGAAAGCAAAAATGCTTAGGGTCATAATGTGGCTGGTTGCTGAAGAGAAAACTATTTACTTGCATGCTTCCACTTTCTTCTGACAAGTTAACTGAATCTAAGAGAGAAAAAGAAAGAAACAGCAACAACAAAAAACCCCCACAAAACAAACCCCTTTTTGATCATATAAATAACTGAATCTAAAAATAATTTTTTTCCTATAAAATGGTTTCCATGGTTTCATAAAGAGAATGGTTATAGTCTCTCCCATTCCTGTGCTTTGTTATTTCACAAGAAACTTGGGGATTTGGAGATCTGATCTTTCTCTTTGTGTCTTGGTTATTCTATTAAATAACTAAATAGGGTTAACCAGGAGCAACAGAAGTTAACATTTTATTTGTGTTCCAAAATATAACTTTCTGATTTTGCTCAGGGGAAAATGTTTTTATTTCTGTGCAAACTGTCATATGATTATTTTAGGTAACTTCTATTGTTTTTTTTTGAAGATTTTATTTATTTATTTTAGAGAGAAAGAGAGCATGAGCAGGGGGTGGGGGGCCAGGGGTAGAGGGAGAGGGAGAGAGAATCTCAAGCCGACTCTGTGCCAAGTATAGAGCCTGAAGCAGGGCTCTATCTCATGACCCTGAGTTCATGAGCCAAAATCAAGAGTCGGACGCTCAATCGACTGAGCCACCCAGGTGAGCCAAGTAACTTTCATTGTTAAAATAAGAACAGTTTTGATAACTTGTCACATATTGCTAAATTAACAAAAATTTAATGCTAAAGTAATAACAATGCCACAAGATTTAGCTACGAAATTTTGAGGTACTAAATCTTTAGCCTTCTCAGAAGTCGTGCATTAAGAGAATGGGTTTGGGATATTTCAGACCAGGACTTTCAAATTTGTTCTATCTAGCACAGTCGCCACTAGTCACATATGACTGTTTAAATTTAATTTAAAGTAATCAAAATTAAAAAGTAGAGATTCATGTCCTCAGTCACACCAGCCACATCTCAAAAGCTCAGTACTCTCATATAGCATGTTGCCACCATTTTGGAAATGGCAGATACAAAGCATTTCCATCATTATAGAAGATTCTATGGACTTGGTCAGAGGTTAGCACATAAATAGTTTAGGCTTTGTAGCCAAATGGTGTTTGTTGTAACTACTCAGCTCTGTCATTGTAGTGGAAAAGCAACCGTAGACAATATATAAACCAATGGGTGTGGCTTTGTCCCAATAAAAGTTTAGTTAAAAAAATAGGCAGTGGGCTAGGTCTGGCTACAGAATATAGTTTGCCACCTCATGCAGGGCACTAAACACTGGTTAGACATAGTATAAACATTCAATAAATAGTATACTTTTCTTGAGTTTTTAAAAGCAAGGAAAGTAACTAAAAGACAGGAAATAACTTAAAAGTCCAGTAGTTTTTGTAAATATAATTTGGGGTGTTCCAGGGATGTAATAGCTGTAATTACTTTAATATAACACTGTAAACAAAACAAAACAAAACAAAAAACCAAAACCCCAAAGCTGAAAAGTATTTAGTGGGAAGAAAGATGCTTCTGATCCATCTTTATATTTGAAGGAAATTCTATAGGTTATAGGCCTTTTTTTTTTTTTTTTTTAAAGGGGACAGAAACACATACAAGTGGTTACACATCTCTGTGCAGTGACTTCGGTAAGTTTTAATTTCACTGTCTTCGCTTACCTGTGTTTTTCAAAATTTCCTACACATAATCTCTTTTATTTTTTATAATCAAAAGAAAGCAAGTACGAAACTAATAAAAGTAACTGGAGTCTTAATCTTCCTACAACACGTTCCTAATGTTGGTGAGGGAAATGCCCCGAATGTGCTCTGTTCTTAGTGAAGCACACCATTGTCCCGTTCTATTTAGTCTGTTTCTGTATACATATTTTATAAACACCTTTGGTATGAGACAAAACAGTAATAGTGTGAAGGTGGTCAAGCATGGAAATCGTGAGTAACTGAGAGATACGGTTTAATGGACGGCTGGATCGTTTATGACTTCAAGATAATCATTTGGAACTTAGGAGACAATTTCATAGACAAAACCCCTCCTTTGCTCACCAACTTTGTCTTCTTGTTACCTAAATATAAAAACAGGAGTTTAAAATATTTTCCATATATGAACCGTGTTGCATCTTCATCAGCAGTGGGTACACACGTATTAGGGATCAGTGTTGTACAAAACCAATGAAACCAGCCAACTCCATGTTCCCTGAGAATTTATAACATAAGAAAATGTCTGCAACAAAGTATTAGGAATAAAAATGGATTCATACACTGCTTGGATTTGGGTTATAATATAGACAAAACATACAAATGTCAAACCGAATTTTTAAATTTACATCCTAGAGTTTTATTTTAAAAAACAGACAAATACACACACACATAAAAGAGAAACAGAAAACTTTTGAATGTGTATTATGCAAATGCACAAATAGTGAATTTGAAATGTACCTTAAAGTTAAACAATTCAGTACAAATATTTGCTCCATCAGGAAACAGAGCATTATCACGATTTCTGGCAATATTTTTATTAGAAATCAAATGCAGCTTTCTTAAAAAAATTGTCCTTTTTCTGTGTTTGGAGCAACAGGAGACCAGGGAAGTTTAAGGGTGATTTAAAGATGTCTTCTACCTAAAATAGTCTGTTTTACTAAAGTTGGCAGCCTGATCCCCTTAGTTTGAATTGTCACGAAATTCATCACAACTGGCAATTATGAAGTAGCTAAACATGCCTGTATTTTTATCTTCTTTTGATGGGCAAAAAATCGGTTATAGGATAGATTAGTGTACATAAGAAAGGGAAACCTGTTTCCCTTTTCAGCTGAGAAAACCTCATTTGGGTAATGGTGTGATTTTCCATCTGAGGTGGTTATGCAGGCGTTAGTCAAGGAGCCCTATAGGAAAGGACGAGATGTTAAGTTTTACCTCAAGAAACATTTACAAGTCCTGTTTGGCAGCATTTTCTCTCAGAACAAGCTACGCCGTATATTTCAGAGAAATTGAAACCATATGTTGACACTTAAAAAACCTTGAGAAATACCACTGGAGTTTGCAAGAAAACATATAAATATAATCAAATCGTTGTAGAATATGTCTACTTGGATGACCTGTAACACTTCACTTGTTTTTCGAGGAGCTGTATTAGTGATCTTAATGCTATTAACTGTAATACACTGTGACCTAATTTAAACCAACTGATTGAGTTCGTATTAAGCTCTTCATCTTATATTTCCAAATTGAAATGAAAAGATTTAATCGTACCCGCTTCAATTTTAGTAATAATTACGTTTCCTTGCTGATCCTTGGCCTCTAGAGCTTTCCTGTCGAAAGACCGAGGTCTTGGAACTTGACTTAGGCCAAAATGAAGCCTCAATAAGAAAACACAATTTGGGTCATCTTTAGGCTGGCAGCTGTATGATGAACTGTCAACAGACATTCCAATTTCTCCAGTGCCCTGACCAGTCACTTCTGTCCACAAAGATTGAAAACAACCCTCCAAAGGCAATGACTTCAATCTTAATTTAAAGATGGACACCTGACAGGAGTTACCTGTCGCAATTAAATTGTAATTTAAAGCTAGATACAGGAAAGTTCTCCTGGAGCCCCAGAAATATACCTATTTAGAGGTAAATACGGTGATAAAATATCGAGTGATCTTTGCCTATAGAAGATTCTTCACTTGAATCAAAGCATTAATGGTATCGTTGCCATGGTGTGATTTTAGAATTCTATCCACATGGAAAGCATAAAAGAAAAGCATGGTTATGATTTTTTCTGCATTGCGTTGAGTTGGAGATTCTGTGATGGGGCCTCAGGAAGGGAAAATCCGATGTCATCATCTAATTCTCACTGTATCTACTGGGTGTTCCCACTCGCGCTGTCACCTGTGAGTCTCCTAATCTCCATTTGCTGTGACTGCACGGATGAGTGCTCTTGGTTGGCTGCTCCTCTCTGCCCATCTTTTTTGTTGTTCTTGTTGTTAGTTTAATGGACTATTTGATATTGAAAATAAGGCAGTTTTGTTAATGCGGTTTTTCACATGTTTCTTCCATACACTTATTCTTTTTCCTCAAATTTTATTTCATGAACAGCATATTTCTACTTGCAAATCAGGTCCATCTTGCCAATTTTCTTTTTATTTATTTATTTATTTATTTATTTATTTTTAGAAATTTTTATTGTTATGTTAATCACCATACATTACATCATTAGTTTTAGATGTAGTGTTCCATGATTCATTGTTTGCATATAACACCCAGTGCTCCATGCCGAACATGTCCTCTTTGATACCCATCACCAGGCTAACCCATCCTCCCACCCCCCTCCCCTCTAGAACCCTCAGTTTGTTTTTCAGAGTCCATCGTCTCTCATGGTTTGTCTCCCCCTTCGATTTCGATTTCCCCCTTCATTCTTCCCCTCCTGCTATCTTCTTCTTTTTTTTTTCCTTAACATATGTTGCTTTATTTATTTATTTATTTGTTTATTTTTGGTGCTGTGGTAGAGTATTTATGTGGAACAATGTACTTCTAACTCAATTATTTGGAAAGGGAGAAGCCCCCACCCCAACACAAACACATATCACCACCACCACCATTGCTACCCAAGGCACAGAGAAACAGAGAAATAGCTCCATGTTTTCCAGTGAAAATTCACAAAGAATTTGCATTTCGTACAATTTTATGTGATTCTTATTAATATCCTCGTGAGGGAGAATGGAGTTCCCAATACATGTGGACACATGCACTATGGCACACTGAATTTTGGACTAACAGTAACTACCTTCGTATATTGAGTACCTATAGTATGTGCTAAAGAATTTGCTAGGTTTCAAATATATCTTATTTAAAACCTAACTAAAATCTATGAAGTTAATCCTCTCTTTATATATGGGGAAATGGAGTGTTGGGAATTTAAATAATTTGCTCACATTCCCATAGCAAGACTATCAGAAAGATAAATTTTTTTAAAGACTTTATTTATTTATTTGAGAGGGAGACCAGGGGGGAGAGGCAGAATGAGAGAGACAGAGTGTCAAGCAGAGCCCGAGCTAAGTGTGGAGCTGGACTCAGGGCTCGATTTCATGACCCCGAGATCATGACCTGAATTGAAACCAAGAGTCAGATGCTTTACCGACTGAGTCACCCAGAAAGATAAATTTAAACGTAGGTTTATCTGACAATGAAGCCTGTATTTTGAAGTGTGTTATTTATTGCCCACTTTTTATGTCTCTTCATGATTCACGATTGCCTTGAAACTACTGTGAACAAATAAAACCAACAAAAGCGCAAAATCATTTGAGACAAAAGGGTGTGTTAGTTCACTTTATGTGTCAACTTGACTAGATCAGAGAATGCCTAGGTATCTGATTATCATTAAAAATTATTTCTGGGTGTTTCTGTGAGGGTGTTTACAGATGAGATGAGCCTTTGAATCAGAGGACTCGGTAAAGCACATTGCCCTCCCCGGTGTGGGTGGGTATTATCCAATCCAGTGAGGGCCTGAATAGCCTAAAAGGTAGAGGAATGGAGAATTCATTCCTTTTTTCTTCCTGCCTGCCTTCTTGAGCTGGGACATCAGTCTTTCACTTGCAGACCGGTACTTAGACTGTCTGCTCCTCTGGTTCTCAGGCCTTTGGACTCAACCTGGAACTATACCCTGGCTTTCCTGGATATCCAGATTGTAGGCAGCAAATCATGGGACTTGTCAGCCTCCATAATCGTGTGAGCCAACTCCTTAGTATGATAAATTTCATATATATGTATCCAATTGGTTCTGTTTCTCTGAAGAACCCTCACTAATACAGAGTGAGAATTTGCAAGAAAGGAAATAGAGAAATACAGATTTTAAATTGCCTTACAGTCAGGATTCTTTTTTTTTTTTTTTAGTCAGGATTCTTTTTGAACATCTCAAATCAATGGACAGAATTATGAAAAATATTTCGAGTATGTTTATGGACACTTTTGGAGAGAGATGGTCGATAGCTTTTATTATATTCTCTAAGTGGTTCATGATAGCTATCTATCTCTTTCATAGTAAGGTTGTTTATTTACCAAATAGCAACAAACCCACTCATCTTATTTAAATTACTAGTAATTGGGTCAGGATTAGATTGTTTCTAAGAGAATGTTCCCTGGTCAGTTAGACAGGCATTCAAAATCAGGATCCTCTTTTACAAGTTGGGTAGGTGTCCAATTTTCCGATGATCATTTTTCTAATCTATAAGATGGGAATAACAACAGTGCATGCCCCATAGAGTTGTTGTAGTTTTAAAATGAGAAAATACAGGCAACACTCACTACAGGGCCTGTCATACCATAAATTTAGCCTATTTTTTTTTTTTTTTGAGTATTACTATAATTGCTATTTGTTAAGCAAAAGAACCAAGAACCATAGAAATAATCAGGGCGCCTGGGTGGCTCAGTCGTTAAGCGTCTGCCTTCGGCTCAGGTCATGATCCCAGGGTCCTGGGATCGAGTCCCACATCGGGCTCCCTGCTCGGCAAGAAGCCTGCTTCTCCCTCTCCCATTCCCCCTGCTTGTGTTCCTGCTCTCGCTATTTCTCTCTGTGTCAAATAAATAAATAAAATAAAATAAAAAAAAAAAAAAAAAAGAAATAATCAAAGAACCATCCAAAACCTGTTGAACCTAAGTAATTCAATTTTGATGAGAGTCAAAAACAAAAGAAACAAAAACCAGGGATTGGCTTGGATAACATAACAATAATAACTGAATGAGCTAATAAGTAACAATTCAAAACTTTATTTGTATACTTTGGTTTCTATAAATGTACATATATTTTTATAAATTATATCAATGTAATTATAAGTGGATATACATTTCTATAAATATATATGTTTGTTGCTCCACCTTTGTATCATCTGTCTATCTATCATCTCTTTCTTTGAGCTAAACTGAGGAATCTCTTTGCCTCTTATTCATTGTCACTCCAACTTACTTCTGGGTTGGAATCCCAAACCAAAGTGCTGACTTTAAAAACGTGAAGGAAAATTACAGAACTCAGTGTTGATACTAGAGCATCATTTTCTGGCTCAAATTAAGAAACGAAGGAATGAATGATGTAAAAATGCACTCCCTTCTTGATGCTTGGTGTTTAGTGATCCCATTATTCTACCTCGCCCCACCTCAGCAGAAAGTTCATGATGCTTTCCATCCCAAGGTCATATACTAGCCCACTGCCTAACTTTCCTTAAGGAAGTTAAGTAATGTAGAGTCAGACTCTGAGGTAGTAATCAATGTGTTCTAGAATCTGTAAGCTCTAGGCTCTGTTATCATATGATTGGTTTTCTGAGTGGCAGGATCCATACTTAATAAAATGAGGTACTGTATAGCCCCTTTGAAGAAGCTCATAAAACAGTGGGTTTAATTTGTCTGGGAAAAAAGAGACTAAAATATGGTGCAGGTCCCTGATGGAAAATGTGGCTCTGTAATGCAGTGTTCCCACTAAATATCTTGGAAAATGGGCAATGTTAACATTGCTCTCTGGAGTAGTGCCAGAAAGAAACAGTGGATGTTCTCTTGTAAAAACCCTGAAAGCAGCAAGCAACCCATAAACAGTATGCAGACTGAGTCTGAAAATGGACCATTTTATGTTCCCTAATGGAAGGATAGCTTATTTGTTCATGGATTTATAGCAACAATGTGATGTCATCAAGTGATTTATGGCCAGAAGCATAGCAAGTGTCAATATACAGTGGTGGGTGGAAACATCCTATTCTCACCAAGACGCTGATCCCCACAGGAGGTAGTCTTTGCCTTAAGGTGGGGCTGATTTAGGAAAACCCAAATTATTAGTGTTACTGGAAATGGAATGAGGGAGGTGAAGAATTACTGGAGCCATCCATCTTAGGAAAGAATTTGGGGAATATAAAATTAGTTTATTTAGAACATAAAAATGATGATTGCAAACCAGATCATCTCTCTAATTCTTGACTCAGCCAATGACCAGTATTTGATCCTCTACAGGAAGGTGGGAATGTTAATTACAAAATCCAGCTGTACATGTAGTGAGTATTTATTTTTAATGAGAAAAAGATACTGACACTATGATGTGATAATAATGAAACATAACATTATTTAATTTTTAAAATTTATATACATTAAAATTTATTCTTTTGGTATGTAGTTCTACAAAAATTAACAAAAATTTAAAAATCATGTAATTGTCACCAAAAACAATAAATACGATGCCTCCATGATATTAAAAAATATTCCCTAATGCTACTCCTTTGTAGTCAGCCCTTCTTTACTCAACCCCTTGCAACTATTGATATCTTCTCTGTTTAGTTTTACTTTTCCCAAAAAACATTTAAATGCAATCATATAATATGTAGCTTTTTAACACTATGTAATGTATGCATTTGAGATTCATCCATGCCATTCCACTTGACAGTAGTTCATTCTTTTTCACTACTGAGTAATATTCCATTATGTGGCTGTACCTCAGGTTGTTAATCCATTAATGTGTTGAAGGACATTAAGGTGGTTTCCAGTTTTTGGTGTTTCTGAGTAAAGCTGTTAAAACTATCCATGTACAGGTTTTTGAATTATCATAAATTTTCATTTCTCTTGATTAAATACTTAGAAGTGGGATTACTGTTTCCTATGGTAGGTATATGTTTAAGTTTATAAGAAACTGCCAAAATGTTTTGCCATATTATTTTGCACCCACACTAGCAATGTATAAGAATTCCAGTTACTCTCTATCCTCATTGCACTTGGCAATGTCAGGTGTTTGTGTTTGTTTTTGTTTCTTGCCATTGTAATAGTTATGTAGTCATAGCTCTTTGTGGCTTAATTTGACCTAATCCTTGAGATTTTCTATGTAGATGGTATGAGCCGTGAAAAGAGAGTTTTATTTCTTCCTTTTTAAATCTGTATTCTTCTTATTTCTTTTTCTTGTGTTATTTCATTGGCCAGGATTTCCAGTATGGTGATGAATAGGAGTAGAAAGCAAGTACATCCTTATCTTGTATCCAATTTTAAGGAGAAAGCATCCAGGTTTTCACAAGTGAGTGTAATAGCTTATGTTCTTTGTCCCTGTGGATTCCCTTTTCCATGTTCAGGAAGTACTTTTCTATCCCTAAGTTGCTGAGAGTTTTTATGGGGCACCTGGGTGGCTCAGTCATTAAGGGTCTGCCTTTGGCTCAGGTCATGATCCCGGGGTCCTGGAATCGAGCCCCACATCGGGCTCCCTGTTCGGCAGGAAGCCTGCTTCTCCCTCTCCCACTGTCCCTGCTTGTGTTTCCTCTCTCGATGTCTCTCTCTGTGAAATAAATAAAATCTTAAAAAAAAAAAAAAAAAAGATGATAGAGTTCAACATTATAAATGATTGGTTTGATTGCCTGTACAACACTTGATCTTAGCCAAAAAGCCAAGAAGTAGTTTAATTGCTTGTAGAACAAAACACAATTTCAAGAACAAATGGAATGTTTATACAAATTGACTATATACTATGTTATAAATACATGCATGTCAGCTTCATTCAGATCAATTTGTTAACTGAAAAGTCCATACAACAGGAGGAGAATGATAGATTTAAAAATAGATTTTAGAAACTAGAAGACAAGTTTTTAAGTAATTCATGGTTCAGATATGAAATTATATTGATTATAATAAATACATTAGAGAATGTTTAAGAAATTAACAAGTATTGGTTAAGACGCTGGCAAGGAATTCTCCCACTGCTGATTGGGATGTAAACTGGTAGAGCACTTTGTGGAATGAATAGGCAATATATAATAAAGGTGAAAATGCACATACCCTCTAAACCAACAAAACCACATTTAGGTTCATATACACAGAAAGTTTCATTCACATGTAAGAGGACACATAGTTTTTAAGCACTGTTTCCAATAGCAAAAAATACAAAACAATGAAATTTAGTTTCACTCCTGCCATGAACACATAAATAATCATGTACTTATAAAATGGAAAAGCTTCAATTGTCAAAATTAATGAGTTGCCTAGATCACATTTACTTTTTTAGATCTTGCAGGCCAAGGTGTAAGTTGAGGATATTATATAGGTACTTATATAGTATGAGAAAAGAAAACACACACACACCCATTTCCACAATTTTTTTGATGAAATTCAAAATATAGTAATAAACATTAAGTATTTTTTTAATTTTATTTTACTTTGTAATATAGATCTAATGGGAAAAATAGGGTTCCCTTTATGGGGCTAAAATTTCATCATCTAAAATTGAGGTTCAAAGTTAATGTTTCCTATCATCAAATTGATTGCAAATGTTCATTTTAAAAATAAAAACTTTAAGTTTGAAGACTGTACAAAAACCAGATTTTGGCCCCTGGGCCATCGTTTGCCAACCTCTGAACTAGATCAGTGTATCAGCATAATAGGGAGCATAAACACATGTTGGTACCATTTATGCAAGCTATTTTTTAAAAAATCAAAACATCATTATTATTATTTACAGACATGAATAAGTAGTAGAAGTATAAAAAAGCATGAACAGGAAGGGTATATACCAACTGTAGGACAGGGTCAGAATGCAATATTTCAGGTTAAACTAATGAATCCAACATTTCAGTACTAGAATGCCTTTCTGGGCTCCAGATATACATCCAAAAACTGCCTGCTGGATAGACCTACTGGGGTTGGCCACAGGAATTTAGAATTGGATGTATCCAAAAATAAATGAATCATTTCCCTCTCCCCCCAACTCTTCCATGACTTCCTGCCAAATTATTCTCTTCCTGACCCCAAAAGGTTTGTCTCAATAAATACCACCACCATCTCTCAGTCTTCTTCAATCTGTCCTTTTCTCCCCCAAATATTACTGTTACCTCTCCAATTCAGGTCCTTCTCATCATCGTTCTCTCTCTGTGTCTCTTCCATCTCTTTCTCTCCTCTCCTCTCTTGCTATTACTATAAAAGCCTCATGACTTTTCTCCATAAGAGAAAGCTTTTGAAACCCAAATGGAATGGATCCAGCCATTCCATTTCTTCAGATTCTCTGATGCTTCACCATTCTGGATAAGAAAAAATTAAAAGTCTTTAAAGACTTTCTGAATTGATTTTCTTGACGTTTAAATGTTAAATTCTTCACTTTTAAATCTTTTAATGCTTAACTTTAACCAGCAGCCCACCCTACCCATCTTACACGCACTTTCCACAATGATGGTCTCCAAACTCCTAGGATGACACTGATCGCTAGGAGGCAAAGGGAGGTTATTCAAGGAATAAGGAATGTGTTTTGTTTCGCAGATCCAGCATTTCCAGCCAAGGAGAAGCCCACCTAGGTGTCTCACCTGAGAGCCCCTTGCTAGGTGTGTCTCCCCTGAGAGCCCCTTACATGAGCCAGTTTGAACCAGGTTGGAGCTGAGGACCTACTCTGCAGCCCCCTGGAGGGGACCTGAAGTTACCTTTAGCTTATTGTAATACTAAGATCTCCGCCTGTGGGTGGAGTTTTCTGCCTTTTTTTTTTTTTTTTTGGAACTTACAAAAAAATGTATGCTTTCTGTACTAACCCAATGGGGAGACACTGCTTTGAGAGCTGTCTCCCTGTCTCCTTACTTGTAACAAGTAATAAGAAGTTACTTGCTTTCAACACTTCCTTGGGTTGCTTTCAATTTGATGCACCCCAAGGGGTAAACCCCTTGAGTCTGGTTACAATACCCTTACCAATTTTAGGATTATTCCCCAATACGTTTTTATTTATTTCAGATACAAGCATGTTAATGTATTTGTTGACAAAAACAGTATTAAATACAATCGAAATAAATTTTTTAGGTATAAGAGTAATATAAATCTTTTAGTATTGACAGCATACATAAAAATCTTTTTGTTCTCACTAATACACGAATACTAGGTACACTCCAGATAATGTATTTGATAAGAGCAAGGTGATGGTGTCTATTGCAAGTCTGACCCATTCTATCTGTGCTCCTATGCCCTGTGTCATTCCTGCTAATAAGAAGGGGATCAGTGTTTCTATGGAAGGGCAGCTTCTTCAATTTCCATCCTCTTCCCTTCTAAATCAAAACATAGTTCCAGCAGTTGTTTCTGTTCTTTCTTTTTTAAAAAAAAAAAGATTTTTATTTATTTTAGAGAGAGGGAGCATGTGTGCATGTGTCTATGAGAACTGGAGGGGGGGGGCAATGGGAGAGAGAGAGAAAAAATCCTTATGTGGACTCGTCTGAGCAGGGAGCCACACGTGGGGCTAGATCCTAGGACCCTGAGATCATGACCTGAGCAGAAATCAAGGGTCTGACGCTTAATCAACTGAGCCACCCAGGCACCCTTGTTTCTGTTCTTCTGAACTGGTGTTTTCTTCCCCGTACTTCTGTTGCATTGTTTCAAACAGCATACAAACATTCTGTAATGTTTTCTATCTGAAAACCAAAACAAAAGCATCTCAGGACTCCAATAGCTCACTATCTCTGTTCTGGAAAAGATTTTGCCACCCCAAAATATGTCTCTTTGACATAACTTTTACCTTGAGCTCATTATTTTTAAGAAAGAGCAGACACAGGAGAAGCTCTAAAAACCGCATAGAAGTTACCCTTTTGTAAGGACATTTACATTTCTAAGGGAAATTACCATTTGTAAGAGTGTCTCTCTGTCTCTGTACCTGGAGGGAAGAATGACAAAATCTTTCTAGAAACTTATCAATGGAGAAGACAAAGAAATTAAGTCTACACAACATCCTCAATATTGTTTACTGTTCTTTACCTGATAACCTCCCATATTCCATCCTCCCCCCCCCCCACCTCTTTCTTTTGTCTTTAGCTGAAGATGGTACTTAAGGTAGTGTCTCTGGCCACTTTTTGAAAATTACTCCGTGTTCCTGGGTATCTTCCATGTATATAAGAGATTTACATGCTATTAAACTTCTATTGGTTTTTCTCCTGTTAATCCATCTTTTATTACAAAAGGTCTCAGCCAAGAACCCAGAAGGGTAAAAGGAAACTTACTTTTCCTCCTCTATATCCCACTTTATAGCAAAGTTCTTCCAAAATGTTTCCAATACACTCCCTTTAGTGCCTCCTTCACCTCAAGCACTGCCCCACTGAAATAGCTCTTTCCAAGGTCACCAGTGACCTTCACAGATGTAAATCCACTGGCTAATTCTTAAATACTTGACCATTCCCCCCCACCTTGGGTGGTCATTCCCTCCTCCTTGACACACCATCTTCACCTGATCTTTGGGAAGCACTTTCTCTCTCTTCCTTCCAAGCTTACCTTCTGACCCTGTGTTTACTTTGCTATTTCATTCTGTTCTCTCAAGACTTCTGAATGACAGAGTATACCATCCATCATCCAGTCAGGCTTCATATGCATGTAGTTGATCTCATGCACCCTCATCGCTTTCCATCCAAATGCTGATGACTTATAAATTTCCATCTCAAGCCTGATCCTCTCTACTGGACTCCGGATAGTTCTAGAAACACTGACACCCCTACCTCTGTGTGTATGAGGCATCTCAGATTTAGCAGGTCCCAACCAAACTCCATATTCTTCCCCTTCATGGCTTCTCCCTCATTTGTCACCATATCTGTAAATGACAGCTGTAACCTTCCCTTTGTTCGGTCTTAGAGCCACAGAGACAACTTCTTTTTTACTTCACAAACCATATCCTATTCATCAATTAACTCTTTTTGACTCTACCTTCAAAACATCCTATTTCTGAAACCTGAACACTCCCCTCACCATCACTGCTGCCACTCTGGTCCTTGCCATCATCACCCTCTCCAAACACCCCCCCTCCCCACATTATTTTACTGAAGTACCCTTCTAAGGATTGTCCCTATTGTCCGCACAGAGTCTGTTGGTCACACAGTACTTAGAGTCATCTACTGTTACAGGGTAAATCAGACTATGCCTTTCCTTTGCTCAAAATACTCCTTGCAGATCCTTGAACATACCAAGAACATCCCATGCCCTGCCCTTTGTTTGGGGTGCTCTTCCCCATAGTGTCTCCACGGGTAGCTCCTTCATTTCCTTCGTGTCTCTGATCCTTGAGCCCCTGCTGACCATATGTACCTCTCTGCCCACAGCATTCCTTACTCCCCTTACTCTGCAAATCATTACCCCCTAACCAATGTAAGCACTTGTAAGTATATATTTTTTAAGTTATGTATTTGTTTACTGTTTATCCACCACCAGAATATAACCTATCTGATTCAGGGACTAATGTATTTTGTTAACGGTTGTGTCCTCAAAACATAGAATGACAGACCAGTTGACAGAAACAGCCTGGCAGATTATTTTCTTTTTGAAAGCGAATGAAGAGCAAATGAGTACATGACTGGATGGATTGGTTCTGATTAGCTTCTTATTGTTTTTGACTTGTAGTATGCCTGTGATGGCTAATTTTATATGTCAACTTTGCCTGAACTGTGGTGTCCAGATGTTCAAACTCCATTCTAGATGTTACCATGAAGGTTTTTTGTTTGTTTGTTTGTTTGTTTGTTTTTTTGATGTGGTTACTGTTTAAATCAGTAGACTTTGAGTAATGCAGCTTACCTTCCATAATGTGGGTAGACATCATCCAGTCAGTTGAAGATGTTAAGACAAAAGACTGAGGTACCCCAAGGAAGAAAGCATACTACCTCCAGGCTGCCTTTAGACCCGACAGTTGCAACATCAACTTTTTTTCTGGGTCTCCAGCCTGCTGGTCTACCCTACAGATTTCGGACTTACCAGCCTCCACCATCATGTGAGCCAATTCCTTAAAAGCTCTCTCTTTGTGTCTACATATGTGTATGTAGACACACATATATACACACACTAATATATCTATTGATTTTATTTCTCTGGAGAGCACTGATTAATACAATGCCTGATGGAAACCTTTTTCTCAGAGCAAAAGCAGTTATAGCTCTATCATTTTTCTTCTGTTGATTCCTACTTTCATTAGTAAATATAATTGTAGTAGAGGTGAAAGCCGTTGGCTTTACCTCATTCTATGTTCTAGGCACTAAGATATTTACATATGTTAACTCATTTAATGCCTTCTACCATCAGTGAGGAATGTGCCCTTATCTGATTTTGAAAAAGAAAACAGAGGCCCAGAGATGTAAACTGTCCAGTGCTCCAGTCACACAGTTAATAGGTGGCAAAAGTAGAGGAGGGATTCATATCAAGATAGTCTATCTGTGGCTTCTTTGTAGAAACCATCTAGGCCGTGTGTCCATTTTATGAGTGTTGGGGTAGTTAAAAGAGTCATTGCAACCTGTCGATCCATCTATTTAAATATATTTAAACTGCATATTTTCACAATGCCTTGCAATTATATGAAATAAAGAGGACGATGACACTTTTGCACTGTGGAACCCACACCCTTGTCTTAGGACACCTTTCAGACTGCACATGACACGTGACCATCTGCTACATACCCATACCACTCTATGTATTATGACCATAAGTGACACCCCTACACAGCTGTACATTAAGAACTAACAAACATTAATTCCTTCATTTGCAAATAAAAATGTAGGCATGAAGACAAGTTCTGTTTTCCTCCTATACTCAGTGGATTGTGCTGCTTATCACCATGCCCCACTTTGAAGTTTCCTGCTGTGACCTTGGGGTTCCTTTTCTTCCTAACAGTGCACAGGGGTTTGAAAGATAGAGCAAAATGTGGAGATTAAAATTCTGCATGTGAGGATTCAGTTTGACAGACAGATTCAAACAGTTAACAGAAATGTGAAACAGTTTCATGTCATAGAGCAATTTTACTGTGGCCTTTTCCTGGATAAACAGTGGCCACAGAGTTCCTGAACCTCACCAGCAGGCATAGTCTACTAGGGAAGGAAGATTTCTACATGTTGCAAAACCTTTTTTTTTTTTCTTCTATACTTCTTTTGCAAAAATGCATAATCTTGCAATCAGAATTAGATTTGAGACTGGGAATATGTCACTTTCCTCTAAAGCTTTTTAGTTTATTGTGGGTAAATAATAGTCACACTGGGTTATTTTTTCCTATATACTACATCCCCTAAAATAAAATAAAATAAAATAAAATAAAATAAGATAGAATAAAGTGAAATGAAGTGAAATAAAACAAAAAGTAAAATAAAACAAAAATGAGATTGTGAACATTTTACTAAATTTATTCTGCAGATCATTTTAAAGATTACTCCCAAGTACATAATAAATAAATAAACAAATAAGTAAATATACATACATATGTATATGCTAGCATAGATTTTGGTAGTTTTAGCATTGTATTAGTGACAATTTTGACATTTAAATGCTCAAACTAAACTAAGTAGACACTAATAACTTCCCCATCCCAAGCACTATGTATAAATACACTAATGGCTCTTAAAACTTAAAATAGTATGGAAATGTATTGTCATCCTCACAGAGTCAAATACTCAAAGGAAATAAGGACAAGAGGAGTATATGACAACAGCCAAATACATCGCCAGTACTCAAACATTAAAATTAAAGCAGTCATATTTTCCTTTCTTACAACCACAACTCTGTTTGACACCTATTACCGTGACCATTTTTTAAAACTGCATGACTGGAATGGGCTCACATTTCTCACACCTTTATCTACTTCATGGCAGGTGTGAAAGAAAGAGTAGAAGACAAGTGTGTGGCTAAAACCAAACTCAATTGTGAATGTCAATTTTGAGAAGGGGAAGTAGTGCAAAAATGAAGCTGATTCATTAAATTGAAACCATCTTTTCCCTTCCAATTAAAAACATCTCCTACCCTCAATCTCTTTCAGAAGTTCCCTGCGTATTGCATGGATATAGGATGCCGTTGCTAAGAGTAAATCAACATAGAATAAAGCTTTAAAGTGAGAACATCCCTGATTGAATAGGAATTTTAATGCTTTGTTGTAGGAAAATAACTAGAGGATACTCAAATCAGATATCAAAAGGTTAATAAGCTTCCCCTTTCTCCTACTTTTATTTTATTTTATTTTTTTTAATTTTTTTTTTTTTAAGATTTTATTTATTCATGAGAGACAGAGAGAGAGAGAGAGAGGCAGAAGGAGAAGCAGGCTCCCAAGGAGCAGGGAGCCCGATGCGGGACTCGATCCCAGGACCCTGGGATCATGACCTGAGCCGAAGGCAGACGCTTAATGCCTGAGCCACCCAGGCGCCCTCTCCTACTTTTAAAGATAGACAGAATCCACTGGGATCAATACAAGATTGATGAATCACTGACCTCTACCTCTGAAACTAATAATATGTTAATTAATTAGTGTTAATGTTAATAATGTTAATTAAATTTAGATAAAAATTTAAAAAAAAGTAAAGATAGAACCTACCCATAAATCAATCACAGTTGAACACTTGGACAACACAGGTTTGAACTGTGCAGGTCCACTTATAAGCAAGTTTTTTTTGAATAAATACAGGAGAGTACTATACATTTATTTTCTCTTATGATGTTCTTTTATCTTTTTTTTTTTTTTTTTTTTAAGAGAAGGAGAGAGAGGGGAAGGGCAGAGGGAGAGAGAGAATCTCAAGCAGCCTCCATACCTAGTGTAGAGCCCGACGTGGGACCCAATCTCACAACCCTGAGATCATGACCTGAGCCAAAATCAAGAGTTGGACACTTAACCAACTGTGTCATTCAGGCACCCCTTCCTTACAATTTTCTTAATAACATTTTCTTTTCTCTAGCTTCCTTTATGTAAGAATACCGTATATCATACATGTAACATACAAAATAAGTGTTAATGGATTATTTATTTATCAGTAAGGCTTCTGGTCAACAGTAGACAAATTAGTAGTTAAGTTTTGGGGGAGTCAAAAACTATACATGGATTTTCAACTTTCCGGGATGGAGAGGGTGTCAACATCCCTAACCCCTGCTTAGTTTAAGGGTCAACTGTATTTTCATTTTGTTTTCAGATTTCACAGAATCAGTGAAAGTACATATAAGAGCATGACTCATATGAAACTGTGTGTTTAACTTGCATAATTAAAGAAACCTTTTCTTCCTTCAACGATTCTACATATGATATTTAAACTAAGTTGCAAAGATACTAAATGCTGAAAAAATTCCTAAAAGCCAATATTGTACAAGTAATAACCATAAAATATGTTTTTAAAATGTTGTTTGTGTTTAACATAAGATGTATATTACTGGAAGCTTACAGTGTGGGCTTTCTCACTTCTTGAAATTTACTCTAAAATTCGCTGATTTCCTTATGAGCTAGGTCTTAAAATGATTTAATGACTTCTTTTATGTCCAAGAATCATATATGTCATTCTTGAGTTATCACAAATCAGTGCATTTCTGTTATAAAGAGGCTCTAGGACACATCATACTTGAGGTAGAATCTTCCCTAAATGTTACCAAAAGGACAGGTACAAAATTAACCATTCATAGGTGGTTTATATGATGAACCAGTCATTATGATATTTGAATATTTTTAAACTTTAATATACTCACAAGCAATTGAAATTACTAAGTTATTTCAAAATGTTGATATGTTGACACAATCAACACTTTAAATAATTGCATACCCATTATGCATTTTAATTATTTTCCCCCAGTACCAAGAAGAAAGTACATATGCATTACTCATTCTGTCTTCATGAGTGTGCAGGGCTCATGAACAAGCTCTGAGAGAAAGGATTAAAATCAGACTCATGTGGAGAACTGATAGGGCCATGAGTATTTGGACAGGAGAAAGAAAGTTATTTAAAAGGTTATTCAGGAAGGAAAAATAAACTACTTTGTGTTGTTTACAACTTTAAAAATAAGTAATGTCCCTATACCATACCAAGGTAATGCTAGGCTTGTTAACAGGACACATTGTATGTGCATTTACCTGTGTGTGTGTGTGTAAAGAATTCAGTCTTTCATCTATCGAGCATATAATCTGCCTTCAAATCATGGATATGGACCAATTTACCACTGAAACTTGTTCTTATCCCCTTGGTCCAGAGTAGGTGTGACGTGGAAGGTTCTGGAAAATTTCCTTTGACAGAAGCCTGAGTATAAAATATTCAGTGTTGGGCTGGCAATGTGGATTAAAATGCTCCTCATGGTATAGTTCTGGCATTGGAATTTTAAGAGAGAGTCAACACCCTCATTCAGAACCAGGAATAAGTGAAAATTGTATAAAATTGTCACGTTCTGTATTGCAATTTAATGTAAAAGCCTCTGAAACCTTGTAAAACTCTTTTTCCCCCCCTATGCAGCAGCAGTTTACTTGTCGAAAGAGACGTTGGATATGTTCTAATACATTTTGAAAACTGCAAATCTGGGTAAATAATAGAAACCATGGCATGGTTGACTCTGGGGGATATGGCAGTGCTAGGGCTTAGTCGTCCTTATTAAAGAAAAATGATACCTCGGCCTTTTAATTGTTTTATATCTTTTACTTTGATTTCCTGAGAAATAGTCGCATTGATATGGAAGGCAGCTAGCTGAATGATTCAGTTGTCACTTATTTCATCGGGACCAAAAGCAAATGCCAAAGATGACAGGACATTTTAAAAGGAGCCTTTAGGTGGTCCTGAAGGTGCATTTTGCTTTCCGTCAGTCGGCTGATACCAACCCAGTGATAATAAGACGACTTTACAGGAACATAAATGTCAGTTCTGCGCCTACTTGTAACCTGAGGAAATGGATGAAAAGGTAGCACACACATCCACACAATTTAAACTTGGTAAAGGAGCTTTGGACGGACTCCCTTGGTTTGTGGTTTCAGGATCCAGGGTACCCGACCACTGAATGTTTCTTTGTGGGTGTTCAGGCCTGCGGAGGTTTATCTGCAGACTTACATCCCCACCCTGTGGCTCTGCTGGACCCATGATGCTGGGTTAGAAAGAGTCCCTTACCGGTACCTTTCTGAGCCCTATTTCAACACGTGTCCCTTA